>NC_069070.1:80550461-80767500 GCF_025698485.1 Gossypium arboreum | reverse complement strand
ACCATTATACCCCTAGGGTTATGTATGATTTTAATACATGGGATTTTGATAAATATGGTATGTATGATACGCACATGAAATGTATGATATGCACATGATATGTATGATATGCACATGAGGTAATCATAAATGCATTGGGTTGGGTTTTATATGGATGGAGGAAGTGAAAAGGGCTTATGCCCTAGTTATCGAAAGGGCTTATGCCCCGCTTATAAAAGGGCTTATGCCCGCTTATTGAAAGGGCTTTGGCCCGATTATTAAAAGAGGCTAGGCCTCCGGTTATATGATAAAGCACTATGCTTGCCATTGGAGAGTTTGGCGGGGTGGGTCGAGTTAATCCCACATGGTGTGTTGGTTGGTACGGTGGAGAGTAGCGGATGGTGGGTTGAGTAGTCTCCCCAAATGGGTTGCATTCTTCATTGAAATTATATGTGACATTGAAATGGGCCTAAGGGCCATACTGCTTACTGAGAAAGGCTTGACCAAGAATATGAAATATGAAAAGTGCTTGACCCAAGATATGAAATATGAAATATGAAAAGGCTTCGCCCAAGATATGAAATATGAAATATGGAAAGGGCTACTACCAGTGCATGATTGAGATTGGATTTGGGCTTAGACCCAATAGGCCGTTATTGTTTTGGGCTCGAAGGGCTTGTTGCACACTGAGTTTCCAAACTCACCCCCTTCCTTAACCTTGCAGGTGAGCCTTGATGTGGGGACTTGGTAGGAGAGGATTCAGAGTGGCCACGGTGATCATCTTCGTGCTTTTAAATAAGTGTTGGTTTTCATTTAATTTACTTTAATTATTCTTTATTTTGGGGTTGTAATAAGGCCAATTTTAACTTTCCTTTTATTTCTTTTCGAAATTATTTTAATTTTAATAACTTTAAACCTGGTTGATAATTATTCAAATGGGCTAGACTTAGGACGTGTTTTCAAAATGATACTTGTTTTCAAAATATCTCAACACCACGATTAATCGATTTATCAAAGACGTCCACTTAAACAAATTTAAACTCGATATAACAAAGTGTGGCATTGGTTGTAGGCATGTCTAGGATTGGATCCAATCAAAGAGCTTGGTACTTAAGCAGCCTTCATGGCTCACCTCCTCTGTCTCGGATACCTACCTGGTGCCCAGCTTCCATACACTTTGTTAACTCAACAAAATATGGTTTTTTTGAAAACACTAAAACGAAACTCAGATTTTCAACTCCAATGTGGCACGTCAGATTCGGCCATAACGTTTGGGCCGGGTTTGGGGTGTTACATGATACCCTTGCATTTGGCACCTATTTATAACCTTTATGGCCGAATTCCTCAAGCCCAAGTTCCCATTTCGGCTCCACTTGCTCCTCACTTCTCATCTCCTCGTTTGTCTCCCTGATAACCCCTTGATCCTTTCCTCAAATTTCTCTTCTAATCACTCCCATTGGAGTCCATCTTCACGCCACTTCTGTGACAACCCGAATTAGGGCCTAATCGGAATAGTGGTTTCGTGACCACAAATCCGAGATAGAAATAATTGTTTTATAAATATTTTGGGGTTTATGATATGATTGCATGATTGTGTGAAAATTTCGTGATGAAATTCTATGCCTAAAGTGTTTAAATTGAAAGTAGGGACTAAATCGAATAAGTTGCAAAATTTGCATACTAGAAATTTTTAGTATGAAATTGTTTTGAAATATTTATTAGGAGGTCTTAAATAGAAATTCTACCAATTTTAAGTTCATGGACAAATTTAGGACATGGAAGGAATTTTGGAAAGTTTAGTAGTAAGGGTATTTTAGTCATTTTGATATTAAATGAAATAAAATGGGAAAAATAACACAAAATAGTCATCTTCCCATTTAGTTGCTGCCAAACTTCACTCTCTCCATAGCTAGGGATTCTTCAACTTTCAAGCTCCATAGTAAGTGATTCTAAGCCCCGCTTTTAATGTTCTTTACGCTTTTGGAATCCCTAAGCTCGATTAAGCTTATGCTAGTAATAATTTAACCTAGGGTTCATATTTGGAAAAATACCCATAGGTGAAATTTGTGTATTTTGATGTTTTATGATAGAATATGAGGTTTTAAATTGTGTTAAATAATTTGTGCTACTCGGTTTTAAGTGAAAACGAGTAAAGCAGCATAATCGGTAAAAATACCTAATGTTCATAACTATATGATAGAGTGGGAATTTGATGTTGTTGTAGAAGAGAAAATGTTCAGCATATCATAAAACATAAGAATATGGGCTGAAATTAAATTCCGAGCCTAGGGGCAAAATTGTAATTTTGTAAAAGTTAGGGGCAAAATGTAATTTTTCTACAATGTGATTTTGGATTGAAATAAATAGTATGAGTATTAAATGAGCTAAATGTGTTATTATAGATCAAGAAAGGCGCTGAACCGACCTCTAAGCTGGGAAAGAAAAAGTTTTGGACTAAATTGCAAAATTTCCATATTTTGCACCAAGGTAAGTTGTATGTAAATATTACAATAATTTCATGTACATTCTTATATTTCAGCCCATTATATAAATATACTAGCTGATGTTAAAATATAAATTGACTATGGGAAGAATGGAAATAAATACAGAGAGAGATCCTGTTGAACATTCGGAGAGATCGAATGAAATAGAGGAGCGTAGCTAGGTCACATGTATGATGCTGAGTGCACATCATGTGTACAAGAAAGCTACGAGACACCTCAGAGTAGCTAGGTCACATGCGTGATACGAGATGTATCCCATGTAGACAAGAGAGCTACGTGAAAGATAAATGTAGCTAGGTCGCATGCGTGATTCCAAGTGAAGGACACCATGTAGACAAGAGAGCTACGAGACAAATCGGCTAGGTCGCATGAGTGGTACTAAGTGTTCCCCATGTGTACAAGAGAGCCGAACTAAATGAAGTATGATGGTGGGGCTGTGTGCTGAAACCGTTAAATATCGAGGATTGATCCAAATTGTTCAACGGGATGGTTTTGTGGTGACATTGTGGTTTGGACCTACACTTATAGTGAATGAAATGTGGTGAAAATGAATTGTGGCATATACATATATACGATAAAATGAGGTTAGCATAAAGAATGTGTGAAAGAGTGAAATTAGTATTAAAGCTGTTTTTAGATGGCAGCAGTGACGTGATTTTGCAAAATCACCAAAAATAGAAGGAATATAATTAGAGGTTGAATGAGATGTGAAATTAAAGCTTAATGAGTCTACTTTCATATAAAAGAAGCAGGGCAAGCAAAGGAATTCTATATTTTGAGATATTTACAATTGTAACTGACTTGCTCAGGATGAATACGTGATCCCTGTTTCCATTTTGAAAAATCATTAAAATTGTACAAAGCAAACTAAGAAATATAGTTTACATTCCTAAATTCCTTATTGAGACTAGTTTTAAATACAACAGACTTCAGGGTTGTTTGAGTTATGTACTGAGAGAAATTCAATTCGTAGTGGACAGAGGTCAGGCCAGTCGAGCTGTGTAACAGGGAAACTTTAACTAATAAACTGTACTAATCTGCTGAACCAAAATTATAAAAAAAATTTAGCAAGAAGCTTTATGAGTCTAGATTCAGGCAAATTTTACAGATATGAATTTCGAGTTTTGTAACTCGAGTTATGATTTATTTAGTGAATATGACACAGCAGAGACAAATTTTAATCAAGTGGAATAAGTAGTGAAGTTAAAGTAGACATACTTGAATTGTTGTGTAAACATGTTAGATTCTTAAATTAGTATTTACATACTACTTACTAAGCTATAAGCTTACTTCGTTTTCTCTCTTTTGTCTTATAGTGTTCTCCACTTGCTCAGAGTCAAGGATCGTGAAGATCTACCCGCACTATCATACTTTGGGGTATTTGAACTAAATGTTTTGAATTATGGCATGTATAGTAGGCAAAAATTATTTTGTTATGTGTCATATTTGTCTAGGTTTAAAATATTAGTTACAAGATTTCGACCGATTACTTTGTACAAGCCATAAAAGTTGGCTAATATTGTTCAAGATATATGTTATACGATGCATTATCAAATGGGATGACATATTTCTATCTTGGTATATGTTATGTTCTGGTAATACCTTGTATCCTGTTCCGGCGACGGTAACGGGTAAGGGGTGTTACAACTTCCATCCTTCTAGAAGGCCAAAATTAAACTTCTAAAAATACTAAACTAGGATTCGAACCTTGGATCTCCTTGCTAGCCACTAACGCCATCTCCTTACACTCTAAGTGGCCTCACTTAGCCACTCTTCCACAAGGCTTTTTGATGCAATTTTCCCCTAAATTTATTTAAAAGCCCAACTACTTGCCAACAAGGTCCTTTTAATAATTAAACTATAATTTCATTTACCCCTAGGTTCGAACTCAAACCTTAATTCAGACCTACTATAATTATCACATGGCTAGGAACAAAAACACAATTTTTATCAAAACCGAAAATAAAAGAAAGTTCAGGATTTCGGGATTTTTGGGTTTCGGGATTTTTGGGGCGTTACAGAGCATATAAATATATATAATTTAGTCACACGAACTTACCTCAACAATGTTCGTGTACGTAAAATCTACTAATCCGACATTTTCATCTTTCCTCGTTCTAGCTCTGAATTTGGTCTATCGAGATCTATACGAGTAATATTTACATCAATTTATCACATTTCATATTCAAGTGGACTCAATTTACATCCTAGGAAAAATTACCATTTTGCCCTTAACTTTTCCATAAATTCCCATTTCGGCCCTAGGCTCGGAAAATAAAATTTATGCAATTTACTCCATATTTCAATCCTAATCAAAATTTCAATATAGAGTTTACAGCACATATTTTCTATAAATTTTAGAATTTTTCATCAATACATTTTAGTCCCTCAATCATGTTTTCATCAAAAATCACTTTGTAAAAGTTGTTTATCTATCAACAACCTTTCATTTTGTACCATAAATTTCTAATTTTCAGCATATACATCCATGACATAATTTCCATACTTTGATAACTCTTCAAATTGATCCCCCAAATGGATAGATTAAGCTATCCCGATTTCAAAAATATCAAAATTACTAAAAATGGGACAAGAAAACTTACCCAATTTGGCTAAAAAAGTTTCTTCTCTTTACATGGAATATTTTGGGGAAGAAGATGATATAAATGCCTTTTATTTCTATTTAATTAATTTGATGATATAAATGACTTTTATTTCTATTTAATTAATTTATCTTCTTTAATAATTTTGATTTGCAATTTAGTCGTTAGCCTTTTTCTAATTTTCCATGGATGAATCATCCAAAAATATCTACTAAATTTTTATTAATGGTCTAATTACCATACAAGAACCTCAAGTTTTGAATTCCATAGTTATTTAATCATTCTAGCTACTAGAATTCAACTTTTACATTTTATACGATTTGGTCCTTGCCATAATTAAGCACATAATTGGTAAAATTTTCTTATCAGAATTTTCACACGACATTTCTAACATAATACGGAACATATAATAAAATTAAAATAAATTTTATTTTTAGCTCAAATTTGTGGTCCAGAAACCATTGTTCCGATTTCACCGAAACTGGGCTGTTACAACTCCCCCCTTAAAGAATTTTCGTCCTCGAAAATTTTACCAGTAAAGAGATTCAGACATTACTTTCTCATAGTTTCCTCCAGTTCCTAGGTAGCTCCCTCTATATTATGTCATTGTCAAATAATTTTTACTAATGCTACCTTTTTATTTCTCAGTTTTTCTCTTCAAGTGCTAAAATTTTAATCTATCTTTCACTGTAAGTCGTGTCAGGCTGAATTTAACATTTATCAAAGTAACTGTTTTTATACTGTTTCAGATCACTTCCACCTTTCTTTGGTTTCAATGAATCAAACCAACTACATGTATCTTTTCTTACTGTGCTCAGTCCAAAACACCAGAGTTTTACATTATAACCATATAAAGTCTTACACGGTAAAATTTTTATACTTGACTGTTACTTGTTACTATATATGAATTCAGCTAACGGCAAATATTTCTTTTTCAATTGCCTTTGAATTCTAAAATACAACACCGAAACATATTTTAAAAAATTTGAATCATATGTTTAGATTGATCATCCGTCTGAGAAAGAAATATGGTGCTAAAATGAAACCGTATACCCAGAGCTTATTGTAACTTGTTTCAGAATCAGAATTTGAATTGTAAATCTCTATCAGAAATAACAAAAAATAGCATATCATATATTATGACAGTCTCAAAAACAGACAATTTAAACAATCTATTAAGCGAGAAATTCATTCATACCAGGATAAAATGTGCAGGCTTCATCAAACAACTGATAATTACGCAAATAACATTTTTTTTCTTTTTCATAGATAGGGAGAATCCTGATATAAAATTCATAGTAACTTTATCCTATTTTCATTTCGGTATTTTCACTGACTATAACCATCTTGAAAGTATCATATCTATCTTGCTGATACATCCAACATTTAAATATAAATTCAAAAATACCGCATTTCATTTAGGGCTACCAGTACATCTTTTTTTTTTCCAAATAGTTGTGCATCTAATCGTTTCCCAAATAACCAGACATAGTATGACTATGATCATTCATGTAAAATTTTATGTAAAAGTTCCAAATTCTTTAGTACACAGGCTCTATCTCGAAATAACAGACAATCATGAAATTTAAATCTGCTATCTTGATTCAATAATTATCTCATTTTGTACCCATTTAACTTACAATTCATTATCACTTTTCTAGGTTTCACAAATCTATTATAGAAACATCAGCTCAGCTTTAAGCTCAGCTAAAATTATTCTTTCATCAGATAATAACAATCGAGTATTTATTGCTCATAAAACAAACAAACAATTTCCTACTCAAAATATCAACAACTATATGTACTTTTCTTTAATGATAATCAATTACCAAATTAGGGTCTTTCAATAATTCAAACCATCTACTCTATGTCAAATTCAAATCTTTCCATACCATCGGGTGTTTTAAAATTTATGATCAGTATATATATGTTATTTTCATCATATAAATACTGTTACCAAATTTTTAGTGCAAACACAATAATTGTTAATCCAAGATCATATACTTTATCTAGCTGGCAGTATAGACCATTACTTTACCTTTCTTCATCAAAATACAGTCTAATTCATTCAATGATGTATCACTGTGATAATAAATTCCTTACCCGATTTAGACTGAACCAGAACTAATTCTTTGGTCATCACGGCTTCCAACTGATCAAAACTTTACTAACATTTGACAGTCCTTCAAATCTTAGATCTTTCTGTAATATCCATATCATTGATGTAGCTATCATAGAAAACACTTTCACAAAAATTAAAAGGATATCGAAGTTTTAAATTAATCTGAGGTCACAATCATCAGATAGGTTAAAATCAAAATACTATAATAGATTTGACGTTTCCACAATATAAATGGAACAATACCTCAACCTTATAAATATTTTTCAAATAAAAGAGGAAAACCAAGGGTGGCTCCAATATCAACCAGTGCAATAATATAGTTTCTGTAATCTGTGTTCCATATTACCAAATTCCCATGCTCAAGTCAGAATTCATAACAGTAGTAAGTATAGTTACCACTGACCAATGAATATCTTTCACAGATAAACCATGTTTGAATAATAAAGGGATTGATGGTATCTTAGAGAAAATTCAGAAGAGTAATATCATGCATACTCAGTAGAAATAACTGTGACAAAGACAATATAATTTTTCATATTCGCAATTCAGGGATTCAATTAGTAGAAGTGAAAAATGATATCATATGAACCTTATCATCCAATCTTATATCAATCATGATAAATTAGAAAGCCCAAGTAAGAGAAAGCAAAACCGCCATGAATCAACCAGACTTACAGTAATTCCATCTAATATAATTAGCTAGCTTTCAAATATGATAGATATTGCATCTGAACATGAACAATTTCATATGCCTTTGAGAATAAAAGAACTTATAGAGTACACAAAAGATATTGCTGTAATATCCGTGATTATAACAGCTACATTCAAATATATGTGCAATTTCATCACTATTCAATGACTAATAAAGTCATCAATAATCTTACATTATTCAATTTACTGAAGGAGTCAATTCAGAAGAATTTTCGACTAATCTGTTCTATAAATTTCATATCTGGATAAGTCGTTTACTCATGAATAACTTCTTCCTTAATAATGACATCACATATTCAGAATAATCCTCAGAAAAATCTGATATCTCTTTTAATACCATCTTTACTTATTAACCCATTCTCAATTTTTGACTACATTATTAATTATTTAGCCTTTGAACCCTTGTTTCACACTTATGAACTTAATCAATATAAATCTTGAAAATTTCATTGTGTACAACTGTACTAGTAAGGGGGTGGAGATCGTAAGCCTCAAAAATTAACTTTCATATATATACTCATATAACATAACATTTATCATTCTCATGTACTATAAAACATTTATCCGTACCTTTTCAAATTTTGTTTCATCATAAGTAACATTTTACTCAGATACTTGAGTATCTCTTTCAGAATCATCGGAATTAGCTCAATTGGAAAACATCTCTATCTATTTGTGAACTAATTTTCATCAGAGTTGGGAGATATCACACTACCACAGGTAATATAATGGCATGTATTTTTAGGCTCCACATATGCTACGTTCAGTCAGAGAACTGACTAAACTATAGCTCTGATTCCACTAAATGTAACACCCTTAACCCTTATCCGTTACCGAAATAGAGTTACGGAGCATTATTGGAACATTCAGAACATTTTTAGATAATTTACAACAATTACTATTCACTTTCCAAAAATTGTTCGTAGCGTCCCTTAAATAGACCCTTGAGGCCCAATATGAGCTTTAGAATTGAATCGGGACTTAATCGAAAACACTAAGAATTTTTCACGAAATTTCAAAATTTTTCCAAGGTGTAGGGCTCACACGCCCGTGTGGTCCAAGGGACACGCCCGTGCTACAGGCCACGTTCGACCCCGTGTAACTCTCTGACTTGTGCACACGGTCATGCCATACGCCCGTGTGCTAGGCCGTGTGGTTAATTAAATTCTTTCAAAATTAGGTACAGGTTTCACACGGCCAAGACACAGGCTCGTGTTCCAGGCTATGTAGCACACACGGATGAGTCACACGCTCATGTCTCTACCTGTGTGCTCAATTCTAAGCATTTTGTTTTCTCGAATTTAAGGTGTGGAGGACACATGACCTTACCAGACGTCCATGTACTAGGCCATGTGTCACACACGGTCTAGACACACGCTCGTGTGTCTGCACGTGTGGATAAAATAAAGTCATTCCTAGCTTCATTTCTCACCCAAAATCATATCAAATTTCTGCACCAAACTTTCATCCAAATACCAACCAGCCCAAGCATTGAATTCAAGCAATTTATAACATCTAACATGATATATTGTCACATGCATTCATGCTTAAATCTTACCTTTCTCAATCAATCAATAAGAAACACTTATGTCATCTCCATAAAGTAACCTTAAATACATATATATACATGTACCAAAACATAATCATCACTAGCAATTCCAATGGCTAGATTACAACAATCATTTACATTTACATGCCAATATGACCAATACAACCTATACATGCCATTATAACAATAATTATTTTACCATATTGTACCGACATGGGCCGATAGATAGTGTGAGTGATCTTCGCCAAGCTTCCAATCCGACGAGTTTCTGATTTACTCTAAAACAGGGAAATAAAACTAAGTAAGCATAAAATGTTTAGTAAGTTCATATAACATGGTACTTAACTTACTATTCTTTCTATTTTGAGGTAACTATGTAAGGCATGTTCAATCAATTTGAACTCAAGCCCTACACACATCCTCATTGCCCTTGTTATTCATATATTCCAACATAACATCAAAACATATATGGGCTCAACAACAATCAAGTTTCCATGCACATATGCTTTCCACAACATGTATTCATTTAACATGTATAAATCATCTCTTTATATTACAAGTATAATTTCATAATAGTTCATCTCAATTTTAGATTATTTCATGTCAAAACTTTACTCATATCATTTGAAATATCAAGGTCACACAAGTAGTTGTACACTCAAGATGTACAAGTCTATAATCAAGGATGAACATTCTCATCAAATAATTTCCATGTATAAATATCATCATCTTATACTTTCATATATCGCTTGTCATGTATCATCATTTTCTTGTATTTTAGACAGATACATGTAATAAGTCATTTTTTTATTCCTATCTTCTCATGTCTAGATTGTCACCCGTTGAATTTATTTGAAATATCGATGGATACACAGGTAGTACAATTAAGGTATACAATTCAGGATCCGTCAATTCATATTCAATGGTACCGATAAGGTACAATTTCAGATAGTACACTATTGAGCCACACATGTATAGAATAGGATTACCAGTCCAGGCTAAATCCTTTTTAAGACATTTGCTTTAAGGAGCTTGATCTGGATTACTCGTCTGGGCTAAATCCAATCCATAACATATGCTCGAGAGGACTTATATCAGGATTACCTATCCAAGCTAAATCCTTTCTGTAATGAGGTCAATAGGATTACTTGTCCTAGCTAAATCCTGTCAGCAACAAATGTAGGACCTCATTCATTTTGGGAAATCACATATCCATCGATTTTCCATTTATTCAACAAGGATTTAAACATTTTCCAAGCATTATCGGGCATGTGATTATTTCATACATCCATAACATTTATATAATTCAAGTAAACACATTCCACATTCATTTCAAGCATATAAGTGACACTTTTATCATTTATCATTTATCGGGCATTATTATTGATCGGGCTTTATCAAATATATTTTCAATGTCATATATATATATGAAATTTACACAATTCACAAACACAACATTTAAAACAAGAATATAAATACACACAATTTAGTCACAGGAACTTACATCGACAATGTTCGTGTACGTAAAATCTACTAATCCGACATTTTCTCTTTCTTCGTTCTAGCTCCGAATTTCGTCTATAGATCTTTTGTCTCATGGTAGCCTGCTCCAATCCCCTTACGAAACTTTCGTCGGGATCTATACGAGTAAATTTTACATTAATTTATCACATTTCATATTCAAGTGGGCTCATTTTACATCCCAGGCAAAATTACCATTTTGCCCTTAACTTTTTCGTAAATTCCCATTTCGCCCCTAGGCTCGGAAAATGAAATTTATGCAATTTAATCCCTATTCCAAGCCTAACAGAAATTTCAATATAGAATTTACAGCACATATTTTCTATAAATTTTAGAAGTTTTCATCAATTTTTGCAACTTTACATTTTAGTCCCTAAATTATATTTTCATTAAAAATCACTTTGCAAAAGATGTTTATCTATCAACAACCTTTCTTTTTCTACCATAAATTTCTAATTTTCAGCATATGCATTCAGTACCTAATTTCCATACATTGACAACTCTTCAAATTGATCCTCCAAATAGATAGATTAAGCTATCCCGATTTCAAAATTGTCAAAATTACTAAAAACGAGACAAGAAAACTTACCCAATTTGGAAATGAAAGTTTCTTCTCTCTCTCCTAGGGTTTACATGGAAAATTTTGGGAAGAAGATCATATAAATGATTTTTATTTCTATTTAATTAATTTATCATCTTTAATAATTTTGATTTCCAATTTAGTCCTTAGCCTTTTTCTAATTTTCCATGGATGAATCATCAAAAAATATCTACTAACTTTTTATTAATGGTCTAATTACCATATAAGAACCATGTTTTGAATTCCATAGCTTTTTAATCCTTCTAGCTACTAGAATTCAACTTTTTCATTTTATGCGATTTGGTCCTTCTTGTAATTAAGCACATAATTGGTAAAATTTTCTTATCAGAATTTCCACACGACATTTCTAACATAATACGGACCATATAATAAAATTAAAATAAATTTTATTTTCGGCTCGGATTTGTGGTCCCAAAATCATTGTTTCAATTTCACCAAAATTGGGCTGTTACATTTATAAGCAATTGAATGCTGCTACCCAAGGTGGTTGAAGGCTCTTTTCTAATAGGGAAATCGACAAAGGAAAGTAGAAGGGAAAAATGGGAAACAAATGGAGGTTTTGGAAGGGAGAAAGTGAGTAAAAGAGAGAGAGAAGTGTGGAATGAGAGGTGTGTTGAATGAATAGGTGAAAGGGGGTACTTATAGGTGGGAGTGTATGCTGAAAAGAGAAAATAAGTAGCAGCCACACACTCCTATTGGCTGGCCACACATGTAGCAAAGTTTGAATGTTTCAAACTTTGCTAAATTTAGCTTGGGGCAAGTCTTTAAAGGCACAAAAAGTGGAGGGGTTTGAATAGGATTTTAAGGAAACTTGAGGTCTACTTTGTAATTAATTTAATCATCTACATAATCTGATTGGGTCACCTTATTTGGTTGGTTTTGGGCTACACATTTTCTTATTGGATCAGTCTTCAATGCTTAGCACACTGGACCACTTTCTCCTTCAGGCTTTATAATAATTTTTGACCCAATTTAACTTGGATAAAAATGAAATATAAAGTATATAAAATGATCATCATTTGGACCGACCTTGGTTGGAAAAATATTTAATCTTGCCCTTGGTTCACTCTGTGCAAAAATTCCTCAACGGTTCAAGCCTTTCAAGGTGTCTGTCGAGCCAATTTTCACCTTTTGTGCAAAACTGTCAAAAATAAACCAAATTTGTGAAAACTTATTATAAAAATAATTCAATATGTTAATAATTTAAGTGCAAATTAATGATTTTATAATTGAAGTTTGAATTTCGACAAAATTTATTACGAAACCGCATGAATTAGGGCTCAAAAGATGCGAAAAAAGTCTATATATTTTTGTGTTTCCACACCCCCAAACTTAATTCATTACTCGTCCCGAGTAATGCACAAATTGAAAAGAATTTCTTGGAAAAAAATTTGAAAAATTCTTTCAGAAAAAGTTCTTCCCAAAATTATGAATTTAGTTAACTTTTGCTTAAGAATTTTTTTTTTGAGATTTATGCTACGTAAGTATACATATCATTCAAATTAATCTCAATTATTATTATGATAGAAAAAAAAAAAGACTAAATGCTTTCTCAAGAAAGACATGTTAAATCACTACCAATTTGATTTTATTCCCCTATTTAAGATTAAGCTGCAATCATTAAGTTTAATTTATGCCTTCATATGTTGAAAATAACAATTTCTCTCTACTAATTAGGTAGCATAGAAACTTGAATCAATAGGTCTTTTAAATAGGTTGTAACGTGGCTAGGCGAGGGGCAGGTAAAAGATAGATAAATTTAGGCTAAAAACACTTGAGTAAACTTGAATCCTTGGAATAGTCACATTCAATACACCCACTCATTTTTCTTTTACATGCTCTTTTCTACATCTATTTCTTTCGAGTCCATATGCTCTTTTTTTTTAGAACACAAGCATTTTGCTATATGTATACGATTTTTTTGAGCATTTGAAACTTCATTTCAACTCCCCCAAATTTATTTTCAAAGAATGTTTTGAATAGATTGAGTCTAGTGTTTGGGACAATTTAAAGATAATTATGAGAGAAGTAATGGCTAAATATTGCAAAGGTTCAAAGAAAATTAGGCCATATAGTCTCAAAGTTGGGTTTCAAAGGATAAAAATTCATTAAGGTTGGCTTGAAAAGCTCAAATGGTTCAAAAAAGGGTTTGCCTAAATCATTTTCAACATTCCATGCTTCTTAGGATTTCGCCTCAAGAAATTACATAGTCAATTCTAGAGATTTAAACATTCATGCATGCCTATCTTTCTTAAGGAAAAAAATTATGGTATGATTTACATACTCTATAAAGAGTACATTTATGTCATAATTCAGTTAACATAACAATTATAGAAATAATAGAACTTTATTCATACTAAAATTTAGAATACATAACAAAATTTCAACTTTTTGAACAAAATATAACCTAACCATAATTAAAGGAAAAATTTACTTTGAGAGGAAATAATTTCAATTATTTGGTCTCCCCTACTTAAGTTGAATAATGTCCTTATTGTTAGAAGTGAATAGATACTATACACCGGTAGGATTCTAGAAAAGAGGAGGTGAGTCAATTTGACTACGTAAGTATCAACCTCTCTCTAGATCCAATCCTAGGCATGTACATATCTATTGCCACACTTCTTCTTCTGCAACTTGTTCATTTTTATTTATGATTTCCACCTCTTATTTTATTATGCAAGAAATAAAAATCCTAATAGAACCTAATCCTAAAAATATTAAATATCCTAAGGAAGAAAATGAGGTAAAGATCCCTCTTTTTATTTGTTTGCAAATCCCTCAGAATCCGACTCATCTTTTGCTTCATCATCTTTGTTTTTGCATGAATCACTTTATTCCCTCTTCGATATTGGACTCCACGATTCAAATATAAAATCTGGAAACTCAAGCATAAAAATAAATGGCTCATTGAATATTTTCGTAAAAACGCTTCTCATTGAGTCATCTCGTATTTTTTAATATCTCCAATAAGCTTGTTGCTGCCACTGTATATGTTGCATTAGGTCCATCAACTTTGATAGCTCATCATGAAGATCTGGGCAAGGCGATTGAGTTTTGGATGTTGAGGTTGCCATGTCAAGTTCGGTTATTAGTTCCATTGGTTCTGCCTTATCAGAAATATCAACTGACTGCATTGGTTCAATCTCTGTGGGATCTTCTTCTTCTTCTTCTTCTTCTTCTTCTTTGAGATCCTCGCTCAATTTAACTCGTTGCTACAGAATAGAATCTTCGGCTATGGTAGAAGTCTTAATCTATGATTGTGCCCTGGCTATAACATGTCTTCTTTACGTTTGCAAGAATTTTAGCTTTCAAGCACAAAATTTTTATTGTAAAGGGAAAGTACTCTGGGCCAGAACGTCTAGCGGCACAATTTTTCATCTCTCTCAGAATGATTTTTTCCAGCATCAATGGTCATTGTCGTTAAAATCGAGTATAACAGGACCATTCACTGTAATGAAATTGTGGTCCCATGTTAAATAGGCATAAGTTTGAATCGAATCAAATACAACCATGATGTTACTAATGGTGTCAAATATTCTCTATGAAAAGTGTTAGTGCCATGCTGACACAGTTCACTTAGAACCTGGAACTGTAAGTTCATCGAGAATTTCTTGTAGTTTTTTAGCCTAAATATTTCTCATTAAAGAAGAATATTCGTTGTCTTCAAAATCAGGTAATTTAAAGAATTCATTAATAGCGTTTGAGCTTATTGGTACCTAGATTCGTCGGACAGAAACTTTCATTAATTCGCTTGAGGTCAAATTCATTAAAATTCATGAACTAACTCTTCATCTACACTAGGTCTTTTCTCACAAAACAACTCCCAATTAAGGGCTTTAGCAAGTTGTTGAATGCGTACCATGAAATCGATATAGTTTATTTCTTTCAGTGCAAAGCCTTTTTCTGAGAGCATTTTTTGATTTTCAAAGATGCTACCGTATTTCACTTTGGCTTTTTCATAGTGAAATTTGCTTTGTGATTCTTCAACTTGGACAGAGGCACGAGTTCTTTTGTGAGGCATGATTTTGATATAAAATAAAGACTCAAATAAAATAAAGAAAATTTAAAGCAAAAAGATTGTGATCAAGGGTTGGTTGAAAGGGTGATCGGTTGGTGGCTACATGTTATAGAAGTGTGGAGCAAAGATGATAAGGGGTATGTGGTTTGTGCAAGGGTACACATGGCTTGAGAAAGGAATAGCAGCAGTGCCCAGGGGCAACAGTGACGCGAACAGGGGTAGCGTGAGCAAGCAGCAGGGTGCACGGGTAAGTATGTGCACAAGTTGGCTAGCGACGTGCGCAAGCGAACAGGTGGTGAGGTGCGCACGATGCTAGCTGTTGGGCATGTGTGGCTGCTGGTGATGCCTTCGATGGTTGCCAATGAGAATTACGGCACTAGGAGGGTAGAGCTACTAAGGCCGACGGTGGGAAGGTTGGGTAGGAGGTTGGTTTGGTGGATGGTGAATGATGTGAAAGATGGATGAATGTGATGGTATTTAAAGTGATAGAGGGAAGGAGTTTAATTAGAATTCTTAGAACAAATTAACAATAAAATCTTCTAAGTCCTAATGTCATATAAAGTTAATAACAATTAAGAAATAATGTAATGTATATTAAAATATTATTTGCTATTACTTTATTTATTGAAATAAAATCTCTTAATTAAAATATGATAAAATTTAAACCAACTCTAATTCTATACAAAGTTTATAATAATTAATAAACAATATAATAAATATAATTATATATTAATTATTATCATCTTATTTATTAAAAATTTTATATTAGCTACTTTTAAAGATATTTCCAAAAGAGATAACTAATTTCAATATTTACAAAAGAACAACCAAATTTTGCAAATAATTCAATTAAGTACCTAGACTTAAAGAAATTTGAAAATCGAGCTGTAGTTAAAACTTGGATCAAGATTGACCCTTTTATTTGAAAAATTAATAATTTATTTTGCCATTTAGGGAATAATTTCTTGGAAGATTATGTTAAAATCAATTCCCAGTAAAGTTTGGAGGGCTCACAAGTGGTCCCGCTTAAGTTCCAGTCTCCTAGACAGAATTTAATTTAACATACTAATTCCGAAAATATACCCTAAATCATTTATTTAAAAGAAAACAGGAAAAATTATGTATCCGATAAAATGAACAAGACTTTATCGCCCTCAATTTTATCCCCCCAGTAATGTTTTAACCACTGAGCATTAACTCAAAAATTACCTCCCTTAACTTGAAGTTCGACAACTCCATATTGAAAAACTTGGTGAATAGTAAATGGACTGGACCGATGTGATTTTAATTTTCCTAGAAAGAACCTTAATCTAGATTTGAATAACAAGACTTGTTGAACTACTTCAAATTCTTGAACTCGAATGTGCTTGTCATGCTATCTTTTAAGGCTTTACTTGAATAGTTTTGCATTCTCGTATGAGAATATTTGGAATTTATCTAACTCATTGAGTTGAAGCATCCATTTTTCTTTAGTAAGCTTAAAATCCAAGTTTAGCTGTTGGAGTGCCTTGTAAGCTTTATGTTCTAACTCTAAGGGAAAATGACAGACTTTCCCAAAAACCAACCTATGGGGTGACATCCCTAAAGGTGTTTTGTATGCTGTTCAATATGCCCATAAAACATCATTTAGTCTTTTGGACTAGTCTCATCTGTTTGGACAAGCTACCTTCTCGAGTATGCCTTTTATCTCTTTGTTCGCCAGTTCAACTTGTCCTTTTGTCTATGGATGGTAGGCTATGGCAACCTTGTGCTTCACTCCATGTCTATTGAGTAACCATTTAAACCAATTGTTCACAAAATGGGACCCCTCATCACTAATGATAGCCCTTGGAGTTCCAAACCTTGTGAACACATGTTTCTACAAGAACTTTGTTACTACCTGGGCATCCTTTGTCGAAGAAGCTTTGGCCTCAACTTAGATATATAGTCTACTACCACCAATATGTACTTGTTACCAAAAGAATAAGGGAATGGACCAAGGAAATCAATGCCCTAAACATCGAACAATTCTACTTCAATGATGTTTGTTCAAGGCATTTCGTTTCTATTAGTGACATTTCCAACCCTCTGCATCAATCACAACTTTTTACATAGGCGTACGCATCTTTGAATAAAGTTAGCCAAAAGAATTCGACTTGTAATACTTTGGTCGCAGTACATGAACCTTAAAAGTGCCCCCCACTTGAAGCTGTGTGACATTGATATAATATTTCATGTACCTCGTCTTCTACCACATATCTCTTAATCATTTGATCTGTGCACTTCTTGAAAAAGTATGGCTCTTCCTAGAAATAGTACTCCACATCGTGAATAAACATTTTCTCTTGTTGATATTTATCAATCGACATAAAACCACAAGCTAAATAATTAGCAAAATTAGCAAACCAAGGTGTATTATGGACTTGATTTACCTTAAGTATATGCTCGTCTGGAAATGTCTCCTAAATGGGTATAAGTGGAGAATTTCTTTCTTACACCTCCAATCTGCATAAGTGATCTTGGTTTTCTACCCCTTTTTGATCTTGAATTTCTAGATCAAATTCTTGGAGTAGAAGTACCAATCGGATCAATCTCAGCTTGGCATCTTTCTTGGCAAGTAAATATTTAATTGTCGAATAATTTACATAAACAGTCACTTTGATACCTACAATATAATATTGAAACTTGTCAAAAGCAAACACAATAGCAAGTAACTCTTTCCCTATTACTGTGTAATTCAGTTGAGCTCCCATCAGAGTCTGACTTGCATAATAGATAGGATGAAAAACTTTGTTCCTTCGCTAGGCCATCACAGCTCTTATCGTGAAGTCACTTACGGCACACATCAATTCAAATAGCAAATCCCAGTCCGGTGTGACGATGGTTGGTGCCGAAACTAACCGACTCTTCAAATAATTGAAAGCTCTTAAACACTCCTCATCAAATTTGAACATCATGTCCTTGTCCAATAATTTGTATAAGGGTTTAACAATTTTGGAGAAGTCCTTAATAAATCTCCGATAGAAAGTGGTGTAACCCAAAAAGCTCCTAAATGTTGGAGGTGGGAGTTTCTCAATAATATCTACTTTTCTTTTCCATGTCTTATGATTCGATGCATTAGAATAATACCTTATGTACCATGAAATGACACATTCTCAGTTAGGTACGAGGTTTGTTTCTTCGAATCACCTTAGTACCTTGGCTAAATTGGCTATGCAATCATCATATGTATCTTTGAATACTGAAAAATCATCGATAAATACTTCCAAATATTTTTCGACCATTTCAGTAGAAATAGACATCATACATCTTTGAAATGTAGTAGGTGCATTACATAAACAAAATGGCATGCGTCTAAATGTGAATGTTATTTTGTTCTGATCCTCCAGTGCTACTATGATCTGATTATATCCTGAGTATCCATTGGATAAACAATAATAGTCTCATCTCGCAAGTCTATCCAGCATTTTATCAAAAAATGGTAATGAAAAGTGGTAGCTCCTAGTCGCCTTATTCAACTTCTGGTAATCGATGCAAATTCTCCATCCCGTAATCATTTTGGTTGGTATTAGCTCGTTATTCTTGTTTTCAACAACCATGATACCTCTTTTCTTTGGCACACACTATATCAGACTTACCCACAGACTGTCTGAGATGGGGTAAATTATACTCACTTCTAACCACTTAATGATTTCCTTTTTTACCATGTCCTTCATGATAGGGTTCAGTCTCCGTTGTCCATCAATCATCCCCTTCTTGCCATCTTCCAAGATGATATTATGCATGGATATAGATGGAATAATGCCATGAAAATTGGCTATTTTCCATTGATATCCTTCTTGAATTGTTTTAATAGTAGGATGAGTTTCTCGTCTTGCTCTTCAGTCAACTCTGCTGAAACAATCACAAGCAAAGCAGAAGCATTACCTAAATAAACATATTTTAAATTTGAGGGAAGTACCTTCAGTTCTAATTTAGGTGGCTCCTTGATTGACACTTTTGGCTGGGTATCATCTCTACTTTCTAACTCTAAATATTCAAAGAAGGATTGCAGATTAAATCCTCGTTGATTAGCTTTTGGCAATGCTAAGTATTCCTCTCCCTCTTCATCACTTAGAAGGTTTGATGTCAAAATTCTCTCTAATGGGTTCTCAATAGTTTTGAGTTCTTTTTCTATAATTAATTCCTCTAACTTGGATGCTGCAGAAAAATCATCAACTATGTCAGGAAATTGTATAGACTTAAAAACATTAAATGTTACCTAGTCGTCTTGAACACGCATAGTAAGTTTGCCCTTCTGCACATCAATAAGGGTCCTTCCAGTTGCTAGGAAAGGCCTTCCTAAAATGATTGGCACCTCTTTATCTGCTTCAAATTTTAGAATGACAAAGTTAGCAGGAAAAATAAATTTGTCTACACGTACCAATACATCCTTAATTTTTCCTTCTGGATGTGCTAAAGATTGACATGCAAATTGAAGTTTAACCATAGTATGTCTAACTTCACCTATCCCCAATTTTCTAAATATTGACATGGGCATCAAGTTAATACTCACACCCAGATCACATAGTGCCTTACCACAATTAACCTTTTTATTCAAAAAATCATTTAATTTAATCCATTTATGGCATTTTACAAATTAGACCTCACATTTTGACATTTTAACACTTTAGCCCCTACTTCACAAAAACACCTAATACACATAATTTCAATGAATCCATGCAGAGTCAAATGTCATAAGGACCTCTAGGAGCCCAAAACTTTCATTTATTTCACAATTCAACCCTACAATTTACAATTTTCTAAATTAAATCCCTAATATGCATTTTTACTCAGAGTCACTTTACAAAACATGTATATCAAGCACTAAGCTTTCATAATTCATCATTAAACATCATAAAACACATGAATTTATCGATGGAATCTTTCAAAATCATCAACCAATTCAAAATTAGGGCATGTGCTTGATAGATTACTAAGCAACGATCTAAAAAATGTAAAAATCATCAAAAATCAAGCTTAAAACATACCATAATCATCAATCTACTTGGCCGAACCCTAGCTTAAGCTTTCTTTTCTTTTCCTTTTGTATTTTCGGCTAACAAGGATGAATAAATCATCCATTAATAGATTTTCCGTTATTATAACACATACTAGTAATAATTTCTAATTATAACCTTTATTAAACCATATGAATATCACTTAATGGATGGTCATTTATGTCCATTAACCTTAGTTATGGTAAAACATACCATAATCATAAGGACCTCTCCTTTAATAAGAAATAACACTTAAGTACTTTTAAGTAATAGCTTGCTACTTTTATCTTTTACGCGATTTAGTCCTTTTTGCAAATTTAGCACAAAAACGATAAAATTTCCACACGAAATTTAACGCCCTGAATTTTGGGCCTAGAAGAAATGGGCTTCGTGTATGGGAGGAAGTGGAATTTAGTTGTGCAAGTGAATGACACAACTGTGTATCTGCTTCAATAGTTAAGTGTTCTGGGAAGCGTCTGTGAAGTCTTGGGTTCAAGCCTTGGCTCTTGAAAAATTTTGGTTTTTAAGGGATGAACCATGGCTCTGGCGTGTAGGCTTTATAAGTAATGGTGGATGACTTATGACACAGAAAGAGCCTGTGGTGGAGTGGCAAGGTGGCGTGTTGTGTAACCGTGAGGTCTGAGGTTCAAGTCTTGGGATACGCAATGGAGTATTTATTTTGTTGTTTGAGCTGTATAAGTGGAGTTGGACTGAGGCTCTGAGGTTGAATTGGTCATGAGAGTTTGAATAGAGTTTGAATGGGAGGTTGGAGTGATTTATGGAGTGTATCATGAAAGGATATTAGGAGAAAATCAAGGAGTGAGTTATGGAGAGATTTAAGGAGGAAAATATGGGATTTTATGTGGGTTATTGTTATCTTGTGTTCAAAGAATTCGGTTACCATTCTTTTCCTAAAAAAATTATAGATGACAGTTTTCCTCTGCTTCTCCAATCTGCCATTTTGTTCTTTGCCGATTTTTGCTAGATGGTTCTTTGCGATTTCATTCGATTCCCTTTTTGTTCTATTCTTTTCTATGGAAACATTTACACCCTCCTCTTCCCTTGCCGATTTTTCATTGTCTTCTTTTGTTTCTGCCAACTGCCTGTTGAACTTTCATTTTCTTTCTTCTCACAGTTTTGGATTTTCCTTATAAGTCATTCCTTCCTTAATCCTTGGTTTTCGTTGCCGCAACTTGCCACCTTTGTTTTGGATTCTTGCATTATTGGTAAGTGTCGCAACTGTGAAGTATTCTTTTCGTTTATGGATTTTTGGTGAATCGATCGACTGTTCTATTTACAAAGGTTAGGGGTTGAAACGACTCGGTTAGTGTTGGAGTAGTGTGACTCTATTGTTACGCGGTTGGTAGGTAAAGTGGCTATATTTTAGTGGTGTTAAAGGAAAGTTTTTCTTTTTCCCTTAGATATGAAATGTGAATTGATGTTGGTATTTGGTCTTTACAGAATTGTCCGCAGCGAATTGTGGAGTAGTGAGCTATCTTGTTAGGATTTACAGGTCCCAGAGTGTTTGATAGTGTTATGCAGCAAATCGTATAAGGTGTGCAGTAGTACCGTATTTGATAATTGATCAAAAGCCAAAGGAGTGTGTGAATCCACACACATTGAATACCATAGGTCAGAAAATGCCGAAATGCTGAAATACTGAGAAGCTGAAAAGTCGAAAGGAGGGGCTTAGAGCGTACGATAGCACGCACGGTAAATCGAGCCCACGAAACATGGGTGTACGGTAGAAAAGGCCGCCATGAATGAATTCATGGGCTTAGGTCATAATAGGCCAAATGGGCCCGATGGGCCCGTGGGCTCGCTTGTGTAAATCTGACTGTTAGGTGGAAAATAGTGGGGCTTGTCATGTCGTGCATATGGCATAGGCCATTTTGGGCCTCAATGGGCTGAAGTTGGCCGTGTGTGCCCAATGGGCTCATGGGCCCGTACGGATAAAATCCTCTATGAGTGACAAACTTTGGACGGGCTATGTAGTATGCATAGCTATGGCTAATCCTGGGCTAATTGGGCTGCACGAGCGTGTGGGCCTATTTGGCCGCCGATAGGACCGTTAGGGTAGTAAAAGTCACTCAGGGTGACTATAAACCTTCGGATGGGCCGGTAAGCATGTTTAGGCCAAACTGTTTAGATTACTGAAATACCCCTGATTTGTGGAATTAGCGAAATACCCCCGTTTTGTAAAATTACTGAAATACTCCCAGTTTATAAAATTATTGAAATACCCCCGATTTGTAAAATTACCGAAATGTCCCCAGTTTGTAAAATTACAGAAATACCCCAGTTTGTAAAATTATCAAAATACCCTTGTAGTGTAAAATTACCAAAATACCCCTGTAGGATAAAATGACTATTTTGGCCTTGTGGGTAAATGACCGACTTAGACTATGAATTTGACTGATTTGATTGTGATTGTATGACTGTGTTTTAACTGACTTGACTGTGGTTGTAAAACTGATATGTTTTTAATATATGTTTAAATGACTGCTACTGAGCATGGCCATTCTGCATACACGTGTGATGGTTGAGCATGACATACACGACATATTACATGGGGTTGGGACATTGATACAGAGGAAGTTCTGATACGATTGAACGGGTTGCATGAGATGACTATGGATCCAGTATTGATCTGTTAAGGCCGCACGGGTCACACGAGACGACTGTAGACCGATGAACGGCTTAGTGCTACTTAATCTAATTATGCCTCTGTGCCAACCTAAATATGGCTCCGTGCTATGTTGATTATGGCTCTCTACCAACCTAAATATGGCTCTGTGCTATGTTGATTATGGCTTTGTGCAAATCGTATTTACCAGTGGCTATGTGCCTATCATATTTATCGATGACTCTGTGTCGATCATATTTACCTAGGGCTGTGTGCCGATTATGTTACCGTTGCTGATGGCTATGTGCTGAACTTATTATAGTTACCGATGGCTTTGTGCTAATTATAATACCGCTACTGAAGGCTTAAAGCTGTATATGTATAGCAGCTTTGCTGTGATTTCAGTTAGTGCTGCAACCACTGCTAACATTGTACGTGTAAGGATGGTGTGGGTCAGTTATTCCCCACAGGTAGTGCAAGGTTGGACAGAGGCAAGTGTAGGGTTGGATGGGATAGCATGCATCCATGCATTCACACATTCTATTTTGTTACTGAGATGGGCTAGGCCCAATTGATTCTACTATGGGCTATGACCCAAATGATAATGTAATGGGCTTTGGCCCACCTATGCTGTGAATTGGATTGAACTGTTACTGTTAAAGGGCTTTGGCCCAGATTGTTTCTGTTTCTGTATACTGACTGTTACTCTAGAAGGGGATTACACACTGAGTTTTCGTAAACTCACCCTATTTTTAACTGTACAGGTAGTCCCCAATGTTAGGCGGATCGGTGCTGCGAGGGACTTGGAGATGGCCACACAACTGCTCCTACTGCTACGTTAAATTACTTACTCGTATTTTTTATTTTGGATTTCTGGTTTGTAATAAGACCATTTGTGGGATTTATATTTCTGGTTTGTAATAAGACCATTTGTGGGATTTACTTTTAATTGGGCTTTTGATTACTCACTTTAAACTGCTAGTCTAGGAAAAGACGAGTTTTCAAACCAATTACTATTTCCAAAAACACATGTTTTAAACTTCTTTAATTTAAATTAGCTTCCGTAACTATAAGAGATTTTCAACGAAATTAATAACGTTTTTTAAAAGTGATTTAACTTTCCAATGAACCACATTTTGAAATTAAACGAACACAAACTGAGACTTTACACAAGTTTTAAATAGTAAAAAGGGTTTTTCAATGAAATCACGGTTTCAAATAACACTTCAATGTGACACCACCAGATTCGGCCATAACGTCTAGGCCAAGTTTAGGGTGTTATACGAAACTTCCACACATATCAATTCACATATTATAAACACCATAATAATAATAATAAAATAATTTTCTTACCTTAGAGTTGTGGTCTCGAAACCACTGTTCCAACTAAGGACTAAACCGGGCTATTACATTCATGCCATGTCAAGAGTTTTATGTCCGTTGAACCACTGGATTCCGATGGATGCTCAAGTAGTACACTCAAAGTGTACGATTCAAAAATCTGTTAATTTCTTATTTAAGGGTACCAATTAGGGCACTTAACCAAGAAACACTCTCTCGAGCCACGTATTGTATAACAGGATTACCAGTCCAGGCTAAATCCTTTATATAACTTCACCTCAGAGGAGCTCGATTAGGATTACCAGTCCAAGCTAAACCCTAATCATAACATATGTTCGAGAGGTATTATATCGGGATTACCTATCCAGGCTAAATCCTTCATAAAATAAGGTCATTGGGATTACTCATCCGAGCTACATCCCGTCTGAAACAAATGCAGGACCTTAATAGTTTCAAGAAAGCGCATATAATCATCGAAACTTAACATTCAATCGAGACATAACCCTTTTTCACCATTTTCAAACATGTATTCAATTTCTCATGATAACTTTCAAGTAATGTACATCGATATAAATCACATTCTATACAACACAACATTCAATTAAACATATTTACATGCCGGATTAAGTTACACGAACTAACCTCAACACTTGTTCGCTTAAAAGTCTACTAATCCGAAACTTTTCTTTTCCTCGATCTAACATCGAATTAGTGTTTTCTAGATCTATATAAATGAATTTAACCATCAATTTCACACATTTCATATTTAAATGGACTCAATTTACGTCTTAAGAAAATTACCATTTTGCCCTTAATTTTTTCATAAATTTCAATTTTGTCCCTAGGCCTGAAAAATGAAACTTGTGCAAATTACTCCCTATTCCAAGCCTAATCAAAGCCCCATTACAAATTTTCCAGCACATGTATTCATAAAATTTTAGAATGTTTCATCAAATTTTACAACTTTTCATTTTAGTCCCTAAATCATGTTTTCATCAAAAATCACTTTGAAAAAGTTGTTTATCTATCAATAATCTTTCATTTTCTACCACAAATTTCTAATTTCAAGCATATACATCCATGACCCATTTTCATACCTTGATAACTTTTCAAATTAATCCTTCAATTAGAGAGATTAAGCTATCCCGGTTTCAAAAATACCAAAATTACTAAAAACGAGACAAGAGAACTTTCCCAATTAGGCCTTGAAAGGTTCTTTTCTCTTACCTAGGGTTGCCATGTGTTTTTAGGTTGACGATGATGAAAATAAGATGATATATTTTCTTCTCATCTTTTAATTAATTAAGTATTTTGCTATTTCCAATTTAGTCCTTGCCCTTTTTCTTTATTTCCATGGATGAGTAACCAAGAAAAATCTACAAACTTTTCTTAATGGTCTAATTACCATATAAGGACCTCTAGTTTTGAATTCCACAGTTATTTGATCCTTATAGCTACTAGAATTTAACTTTCACATTTTTTGCAATTTAGTCCTTCTCGTAATTAAACACTTAATCAATAAAATTTTTGTATCAACATTTTCACACGATATGCCTGTTATAATACATGCCATATAAAAATAAACCTTATTTTTGGGTCGGATTTGTGGTTCTGAAACCACTATTCCGATTTCATTGAAAAATGAGTTGTTACAACTCTTCCCCCTTTAGGGATTTTCATCCTTGAAAATATTACCAGTAAAAAGATTCAGGCATTGCTTCCTCATGGTATCCTCTGGTTCCCAAGTAGCTTCTTCTATACTGTGTCGTTGCCAAATAACTTTTACTAAAGCTACCTTTTTATTTCTTAACTGTTTTGTTTCCCCAGCTAAGATTTTGATTAGTTCTTCATTATATGTTATATCAGGCTGAATCTCTACCTTTGTCGGAGAGATAACATGTGAAGGATCGGATTGGTACTGTCGTAACATAGACACATGAAAAATATTATGAATTGGATCAAGCTCTAGTGGTAAAGCTAATCGATATGCAACTGGTCTAATTCTTTCTGTAATCTCCTATGGTCCAGTGAATCGTGGACATAGTTCTCCTTTGCATCCAAACCAGAGAATTTTCTTCTAAGGCGATACTTTTAAGAATACTTTGTCATGGACTTGAAATTCTATTTCTTTTTATTTCAAATCAATGTAGGACTTTCGACGATCAGAGGCTACTTTCAAGCTTTCTTGAATTACCTCTACTTTTTTCTCGGTCTCTTGAACCAAGTCAACTCCATGTAACTTTTTCTCACTGAGTTATATCTAATACAATGGTGTTCTACATTTGCGTCTAGACAAGGCTTCATACGGTGCCATTTTAATACTAGACTGATAACTGTTATTATAAGTAAATTCAATCAGAGGCAAATATCTTTCGCAGTTACCTTCAAACTCAAGTATACAACACCGAGGCATATCATCCAAGATTTGTATTACCCGTTTAGATTGACCATTTGTCTGGGGATGAAATGTAGTGCTAAAGTGCAACTGAGTACCCAGAGCTTCTTGCAATTTACTTTAGAATTGAGAACTAAACCGAGGATCTCTATCTAAAATAATGGAGACAAACACTCCATGCAATCTAACAATCTCAAAAACAAATAGTTTAGCCAATTTATCCAAGGAATAATCCATACGTACGAGAATAAAGTGTGTAGACTTTGTCAACCGATCGATAATTACCCAAATGGCATCTTTCTTTCTTAGAGACAGGGGCAATCCCGTTATAAAGTCTATAGTAATTCTTTCCCATTTCCATTCTGGTATCGTAACCGGCTGTAATAGTCTAGAAGGTAACTGATGTTCAGCTTTTACTTGCTGGCATACCAAACACTTAGATACGAACTCAGAAATATATCGTTACATTCCCAGCCACCAGTACATCTTTTTCAGATCATTATACATTTTATTACTATCAGGATGTATGGACATGTTACCATTATGGGCTTCATTCAAAATCTTCTGTACCAATTCTAAACTTTTCGATACACATACTTTGCCTCTGAATAACAAACAACCATCAACCCTGATCCAAAATTCTAAGTCAGGAGCCGATTCGCTATGTAGCCGTCTTGCTTGCAACTTACTATCATTTTTCTAAGCTTCAGAGATTTGTTGCAAAAACGTTGGTCTAGCTTTTAACCCAGCTATGGTTGAACCATCATCAGACAATGACAATTAAGTATTCATAGCTCACAAGGAAAATAGAGATTGTTTGCTCAAAGCATCAGCAACCACATTGGCTTTTCCTGGATGATAGTCAATAACAAGATCATAATATTTTAATAACTCAAGCCATCTACGTTGTCTCAAATTCAAATCTTTCTATGACATCAAGTATTTTAGACTTTTATGGTCAGTGAATATTTGACATTTTTCACCAAACAAGTAATGCCACCAGATTTCCAATGCAAATGCTATGGCTGCCAATTCAAGATCTTGTGTCGGGTAGTTCTTTTCATGTGGCTTTAGCTTTCATGAAGCATAGGCTACTACCTTACCATCTTGCATCAAAACACAACCTAAACCATTCAATGATGCATCATTGTAAACTGTAAATTCCTTAGCTGATTGAGGTTGGACTAACACAGATGCTTCTATCAATAAAGCCTTTAATCTGTCAAAGCCCTGCTGGCATTTCTCAATCCATTCAAATTTCACATAAACTTTTTACAAATCAATGATAATAACCAGCTAGTCCCAAAAAAATTCAGACTTCAGACATATTCTTTGGTGTCTTCCAATTAATAATGGCTGAAATTTTATTCAGGTTTACTCTAATACCTTCAGCAGATACTATATGCCCAAGAAAACTTACTTCCCATAGCCAAAATTCACATTTATTGAATTTGGCATACAATTGTTTCTCTCGTAGAGTTTGCAACACTATTCTCAAGTGCTCAGCATGTTCATTTTCATCTCAGGAATAAACCAAAATATCATCTATAAATACCACCATAAACCTGTCTAAACACAAGCTAAAAATTCTGTTCATCAGATCCGTAAACACTGCAGGTGCATTTTTCAAGTCGAATGGCATCACAAGAAACTCATAGTGTCCATGCCTGGTTCTAAAAGCTGTCTTTGGTATATCTAATTCTTTTACCCATAGTTGATAGTAACCAGAATAGAGATCAATCTTTGAAAATACAGTAGCACACTTTAACTGGTCAAACAAGTCATCGATTTGAGGCAATGGATACTTCTTCTTTATTGTAACTTTGTTGAGCTGTCTATAATCAATGCACAGCCTCAACGATCCATCCTTCTTCTTTACGAATAAAACCAATGCACCACAATGTGAGAAACTAGGTCGAGCAAAACCTCTATCAATCAACTCTTGCAACTGTACTTTCAGCTTTTTCAATTTGGTAGGAGCCATTCTGTAAGGTACTATAGATATAAGGGTTATACCTGGAACAAGATCTATAGAGAACTCCACCTCCCTTTTCGATGGTAAACCAGGTAATTATTCTGGGAATTCATCAGGAAATTCACATACTACTGGCATTGATTGAATCTTTGACTCAGATACTTTAGTATCCAACACAAATATGAGATAAGTGTCATAACCTTTTCTGACATATTTTTGTACTAACATTGCTGAAATCACATTAGGTAGTCCATCTAGTTTATCAGATTCAACACGAAGCAATTCACTATTCTAGCATTTCAATACAATATGTTTCTATTTACAAGTTACCACTGCATCATATCAGGTTAACCAATCCATTCCCAAGATCACATCAAACTCATCAAATGGAAATAATATCAAGTCAATCGAAAAGCAACAACCGTTTACCATCAACGGACAGTTTTTACAAACTTTATCCACCATAACATACTGGCTTAGGGGTTTGAAACTTTACCATAATTTCAGTGAATTCAACAGGTAAATTTTTAACAGACACTAAGTTCGTGCATATATATGAATGTGTGGAACCAGGATCAATCAATGCATTAATATCAGTATCAAGTAGAGAAAATGTATCGAGAATGACATACGCATGCAGAGGCATCCTCTCTGGCACAAATAGCATATGTTATTGCAGGTGCTTGTGCCTCAGATCTAACTGCTATATCCTTGGTAGTACCTCGACTACCACTAACATTACCAAGATGGCGGGGTGGTTTGCCCCTTGAGACAGGATTAATCAACTTTGGAGCTACTTCTATCTCCTTTTCAACTCTTTCTAGACAATCTCTGAGGAAATGCTTAAGTGATCCACATCTAAAACCAGCTCCAGTTCTAGACTGACATTCCATATGATGAAATTTGTTACAATGTTTACATTTCGGTTTGGGGTTACCAATACTACCCACACTGGTCACAGATGGAGACGAAGACCTTGGGTTAGAATGTTGAGAGCCCCGCTCTCTTCCAAAATATCCTGTAGAGGTGGTAACTCGATCATAATACTTCTTTAACTTCTTAGAAGTAAATCATTGTGACTTACTCATAGTTTTTTTCTAGAAAATCGAGCCTCTCTTTCAGCTTGTGTCTTTTCTTTACTTAATTTCTCAACTTTGTGGGCTCGATCAACTAACATTGCAAATCTTTTATCTTGAGAATTCCAATCAACAATTTAATGTCTTCATTTAAACCCTCTTCAAAGCGTTTACACATTTCAGTTATGGTTAGAACCCATTCCTTAGCATACTTTCTCAACCGAACAAATTCCAGTTCATATTCAGATACAGTCACGTTTCTTTGTTTAAGCTCTACAAATTCTTTCTTTTTCTGGTCCATGAATCTCTAACTAACATACTTCTTCTTGAATTCAACCTGGAAGATTTCCCATGTAACATTTTCTCTCCGTACAACTGAAGTTATGGTATTCCACCAATGATAAGTTGTATCCTTCAGTAGAGATACTGCACATTTCAAACATTCAGCAGGTGTGCAGGATAGTTCTTCAAAAACTTGAATAGTATTTCTAGCCAAAACTCAACCCTTTCTGGATTATCATCCGTGGTAGCTCTAAATTCTTTCGCCCCATACTTGTGGATTTTATCTATCGAAGGCATACCAATTCTAACAGGTTTGGCACCCTGTGGTACATCAAGAACCAGTTGAGAAGTAAGTGAGGGAGGTCGTTGTACAGCAGGGTTTGTTCTCAAGTACTAGGTAAACTATTCATTCATCATTTGAAAGAAAGCTTGTTTTGCCTCTTTACTTCAGCCTTTAGACACGGGCCTTTCACTACCAGACGGACCCAGACGCAACTCTTTGAACTGAAGCTGAAGTATTGCTTTCAGCTTCCTCGGATTCAGCTCTAGCTTGGTTGGATGACATTACTATATGAAAAACATATTTAAAATGATCAGGAGTTATCACATGATGATCGTGAAACTAACTAAAAATTTGACTTAAGGCAAGCGCACCTATCGAACAGTAGTATAGTTATGGTGAGATCGGAAATATCGTATCTATGAGGACTAAAAGTACTAGTAATTACTATGTTTTTATTATCTAACCTAAAAATTAAGAGAGTATTTTATCTAAAACTAATTATATAATTAACTAAGATTACGATAGAGATTAAAGTTGGAAAATACTTTTGGAAAACCGATGGAGGAGACAATACCCAAGGAAGAATCCACCTAGACTTCACTTATTACTTCTAAATTAGACGATTTATTCACTTGAATTAATCCGTAGAAATCCACAATTTATTTTAATATCTCTGTCGACACTAAAAACAACTGACTCTAGGTTGATTAAACAAAATCTCTTTCCAATTAAAACCCCTATTGTCGCATTAACTCGATCTATGGATTCCCTTCTTAGGTTTAACTCTAATCCAACGGATTTATGTTGTCCTATCTCTGGGATTGCATGCAACTCCGCTTAATTATGAATGATCTACTCTTAAACAGGGACTTTTGCTCCATTGAATAAGCACATCAAAAACCTGAATTAATACCCTGGAATATTAAAGCAAGGGTTAAAACTCACAATTAATAATAAGAACAAGTATTTATCATATAATTCAAATAGTAATAAGATTCATCTTAGGTTTCATCTGCCTTAGGTATTTAGGGAGTTTAGTTCATGATAATGGAAAACATCTCAAATGGGAAAACAACAAAACATAAAGAAACCCAAAGAACTTCTAAGGAAATTGAGTGGAGATCTTCAATCTTGAAGTAGATCCTGCTTCCGAGCTGATTCTGATGGCTGTCCTTGAGAATTTCCTTCCTTCTACTCTGTCTGTCCCCCTTTAATCCTCTTCTAGGGTGTTTATATGGACTTTGGAATACTTCAAAACCCTCAAAATTAGCCTTTTCCGAGTAGAATTAGTCTTGGGCTTGATAGGGACACGGCTGTGTGCCTCGCTCCTGTGAAGGTGCTCAATCCGTGTGATATTCTGAGTTGGTTCTTAGTTGACACGGTCATGACACACAAGCATATGGCCTACCCGTGTGCCTCACATGGGTATGTGGATTACCCGTGTGGAAGTTCCTAGGCCATGTGAAACACTGAATTAGGCCCAATTTGTCTGTTTTTAGCCCGTTTCTTGTTCTTTTTGCTATCCTAAGCTCTCCTGAGTATAAAACATGAAATTAATAGATTATGAGCAACAAATTCATTAAATCTTATGATAATCCTTCCAAAAATATGCCAAGCATGGGGTGAAAATATGTATATATTATGGTTTATCAAATATCCCCATACTTAAGCATTTGCTTATCCTCAAGCAAAATCCTCAACTCTCAATTAAAATAAATTATTCTCTACTGATAATTCTCATTAATAATGTATCAAAGTAAACCACAAGTAATCATATATTGAGAATTCAACTAAAAGAACATCAAAGTTTCAAACAATCCAAGTTGAGCATTTTAATCATAAAATCATAGGTATCCCCTTTTATCTAAGTGATAGACCGTAAATCATACATATTTTTACCCCATGTTTAATGCATTTTATAGATGATTTCTCATTAGAATTGGTGAATTCGATGCACCTAATGCTTTAATTTCATGTTTTGTACTCAGGAGAGCACCAAGAGTCAAAAGGAGCCAAAAATGAGCCAAAAAAGGATAAAACAGACCAAATCGAGAAGATGACACGGCCTAAGCCTTGCCACACGGGTAGCTCACACGCCCGTGTCTTTTGAGGGTTTCGACCAAGGCTTTCACGATTCACACGGCTTGGCCATTGACCCACACAGTCGTGTGCAATTTAACGGATCAAACACGACCTGGCAATCACGTCACAGGGTCGTGTCACACGAGCGTGTCCCTGCTGAGCCCAAGTTAAGTCCAATTTAGAAAAGGCCACTTTTGAGGGTTTCTAGGCATTCCAAAGCATATAAATACACACTAGAGGAGGAGGAAAAGGGGGGACAGAGAAGGGAGGTAAGGAATTACCCTAAGGAAGCCGATTGATCCATCTCAGAAGCTGGATTCATCATCAAGACTGAAGATCTCTCCTCAATTCCCCTTAAGGAGTTTTGGGTTTTCTTTATGTTTTGTATTCTTTATTCTTCTGAGATATTTTCTTATTTAGTTATGAACTAAATCCCCTAAATACCTAAGGGGAATGAAACCTACGACGAATCTTGTTATTATTTTCTGAATCGTATGATAAATATTTAAGTTGTTCTTAATTATGTGTTCCTAATTCTTGTTTCGATATCCCAGGATACTGATTCAAGAGATGCTCTCATTCAGAGGAGGAATAGACCCTGTCTAAGAGTAATTTTTTCATAATTAAGTGGAGTTGATTGCACACCTAGAAATAGGGTGACAAGATTTTGCCGAATTAGGGTGAAACCTAATAAGGGGATCCATAGATCGAGTTAATGCAACCCTAGAGTGTTAATTAGAGAAAAGTCTCAGTTATTCAATGTAGGGATTAGACGTTATTAGTCTTGAATCGGGATAATAACATAACTTAGGGATCTTTATGAAACAAGTTGAATGAATAAATTGTCCGATTCGGAGCCAGAATAACAAGTAAAGTCTAGGTGGATTTTTCCTTAGGTATTGTTTTCATTTAATCGACTTTCCCAAAAGCAATTCCCCAATTATTTTCTCTGTGCGCTCTAGTTTAATTAGTTAATTAAAACAAAACCCCATTATTTTTAGGCTATATAATAATAAGACCGCCATTACTAGTACTTTTGGTTCTCTTGAGTACGATATCCTGGTCTTGCCATCACTATACTATTGTTCGATAGGTGCGCTTTCCTTTTCTTCATGATAATAGTTAGTCTAGGTTTGATCTTCATTATAAACATTTATTACTTGTTACGAATCACGCGATCAAGTTTTTGGCGCCGTTGCCAGGGATCCAAAATATTAGGAACGCTAAATTTTTATTACTTTAGCCATTTATTTTTCTTGCAATTTAATTTTAGTTTATTATTATTATTATTTATTAATTTACTTAATTTTTCTCTTGGCAGGTTTTTATAGTTTATGACTAGAAGAAACCCGTCAGGACCATTACTTTTTGATAAAGAAATCGATCGTACAATTCGTAGAAATCAAAGAGAAATAAGGCATAGCTTACGATACACGAAAAACACGCGAGAAGACGATACTCGACGCCCAACCGACGATATGGCTGAAAACCAAGGCAATCAGCTACCTCCTGTAACTGCGGCTAATCAAAATCCTGCTCCACGTACTATGTATGATTATGCTAAACCTTCTTTAACAGGAACTGAATCTAGCATAGTCAGACCTGCTGTACCTGCAAATACTTTTGAATTAAAGCGTAACACTATTCAGATGATACAGCAGTTTGTTCAGTTTGATGATTTGCATGATGAAGATCTCAACGCTCACTTAGCGAACTTTCTGGAAATTTACGATACATTTAAAATCAACGGCATTTCTGATGATGCCATACGTCTTTGGTTGTTTCCCTTTTCACTGAGAAACAAAGCTAAACAGTGGTTGAACTCATTACCATGAGGGTCTATCACTACTTGGGAACAAATGACCGAGAAATTTTTACTAATATATTTTCTGCCAGCTAAAACGGCTAAAATACGTAATGATATCTCTTCTTTTGTGCAGATGGATTTAGAAACACTTTACGATGCATAGGAGAGATACAAGGACTTACTGAGAAGGTGCCCTCACCATGGGTTACCGTTTTGGCTTCAAGTACAAACATTCCACAATGGTCTGAATCCCTCGACTCGGCAAATGGTTGACGCAGTTACTGGCAGAACCATCAAAAATAAAACACCAGAAGATGTCTATGAATTTATAGAGGAGATGTCACTGAATAACTATAGTGGCAAGTTATGAGGACAAAGCCAACGAAAACAGCCGGTGTTTATAACATCGATTCAGTCACCATGCTCTCTAATCAGGTAGGACTTCTCAATAAAAAGATTGACGGTTTACTTGGTTCTATGCAGGTACATCCAGTAATGAGGTGTGACTCAAGTGGCGGAGGTGTGCATACAGAATACCAATCCTACAACTGAAGAAGAACAAGTCAACTATATGGGTAACAATAACTTCCGATCTCAAAATAATCCATACAGTAATACTTGTAATGCAGGTTGGAGGAACCACCAAATTTCTCCTAGGGTGGTCAAGGGAATCAAAAGCTACAGAATCCTCAGGGTTTTCAACAGCCACCTTATCAACAAGAGAAGAAATTAAACCTTGAAGAGATGCTCTGTGACGGCCCTAAATTGACCCTAGCGGAAAGTGGTTTCGGGACCACGAAACCGAGTCTTATAAATAATTAAAGGTTATATTTTGTGTTTATGATGTGCGTAAATGCTTGTGTGATAGTTCCATACTTTAATTTGGTCAGTGTATGTGAAATTTATTAGTAGGGACTTATGTGAGACAATTTAGAAATATGCTAGGCAAGTGTTCAAGTGGCCTATTAATATATGTGGGAAAGTGCTTGTCCTTGCATGTCAAATTAGCCAAATTAAAGCATAGTGGCGGCCATGCTATGGGTGGAAACATGTCACAAACATGTTATGTTAGTGATGTATGTTAGGAAAAATAAAATAAGGAGCATGGTAATTAAATAATGAAAGGAGGAGTGATGAAAAAAATGGTCTCATCCAAGCCCCCTTTGCCGTGAATGGAAGAAAGAAAAAAAAAAAAGAAAAAAGGCTTCATTCTTTGGTTGTTCTTGGCGAATAGAAGAAAGAGAAGAAGGGGGAGGAGCTTGAGAAAATCGGCTATGGTGGTTTGCTAGACTAAGGTATGTTTGATGTTGTCCATGAGATTCATGCATGTTTTTAGTTGTTAGTTTGAGTTCTAACTAGCCCATGGTTCAAATCTTTACTATGTCATGGAGATGATATTCGCTAAGGTGGATTTGTGTTGATGTCATTTGCATGCTAAAAGTGAAGCTTTGTAATGATGCATGTGATGGTGGATTGATGACTCTTGAATCTTCTTTTTAGCATTTTTGAGTGAGACATTAAGTTCTTTGTTTAACCATGACCAAAATTGAAATGGTATGGTGTTGTGATGCATTCGACCATGGTAGGAAGTAGAAGGGAAATATGGTTGTTGTTAGATGAAGTAGAGTCTAACAAATGAGCACATATGTGCATTAGTTGCTAGATGGAAAAGAATCGGCTAGCAAGTTGTGTGCCAAGGCCGAATATAATTTTGTATATTAATGAGTAATGCATGTGTTGAATTGTTGGAAAGGGAGAGGTTGCTTTAATAGTGTATATATGTGTATTAGCCAAGTTTTGAGCTTGAAAAAAAATGGTGTTTAGTCAATACAAGTGACCATACTTGTAGAATGTATTAAGTGTTGCAATCGGCCTTAGCATAGATGTGTATGTTCGGCCACATGAATGAGTACATAAGTTGATGTGTATGTTCGGCCATAGGTAAGCATATTGATGGCTTTATCTTGACTTAGAAAATTCGACTAAGGGGAATATTAGCTAATATGTTGAATTCGATTCGTGATTTCGTACATATGGGACTTTAATGTCTAATGTATATATGGGCTAAGTACCTTGAGCTTCTCTTTTGATGTTCGAATGAATTGTATTAAATTGCTTAAGGTGATTAAAAATGCATATGACCGTTGTGTATTTGAGCTAAAGGGTGGCCATATGACCTATTAAATTTCTTGTCATATTTGACCATAAGCTAGCATAATGAGACTTTAATAAGTTAAACTTGTGTGAACTAGCTCAAGAGCCTAGAGGAACAAAGTTGGATAAAGGGAAGGAAAAAGTGATTGAATAGCCGTTGAAGCCGTTCGACAACATCCGAGGTAAGTTTTCGAGTAATGGAACTTAGATTATGATTTGATTAGATCACGTTTTAAGCAAATCAAAATCATGCTCTTTGTATGTGGCTATTGAGCCGAAATTGTAAGTGTGATAAGTGTCTTGTGTTTGAGCTTTGGTAATGAAAATGAAATACGGATGTGTCATGATTTATTGATAAATGTGCATGGTTATTCGAATGATGTCCGAGCTAAGTCCCAAAGGCTTTGTGCTAAGTGACTATATCCGGACTAAGATCCGAAGGCATTTGTGCGAGTTACTAATTAGGGCTAAGCCCAAGGCATTAGTGCGAGTTACTAAATCCGGTTAAGTCTCAAGGCATTTGTGCGAGTTACTATAACCGGGCTATGTCCCGAAGGCATTTGAACGAGTAGCTATATCCGATTAAATTCCGAAGGTACGTGATTCGGGAATGAACGATCTTGCTATAAAAATTTCAGTTAATACGCTTGTAAAATCCCAACAATGAGGTATGTTTCGTATGTGCATTGGAATAGTTGATTCCCTTCGAATAATATTCGCTCAGTCGAGTAATGAGCTTCCGGTATTTGGCTAAGATGATCCCTAATGTATGAATATAGGGGTTGGAATGTGAAGTAGGAATGATTTGAGAATATGTATATTTGGAATTATTCGTTTAGTTATATGAATGCTATACTTCAGATGTGCTTAAATTCTTTGCTCAAAACTTATTAAGCATTTAATGCTTACTCCGTTTATTTAATTCTCTGTTTTATAGATTTTGGTTCTTCAGCTATCGGACTCGGGAATTTTGAAGTTGAAGTCGCCCACACTATCAAAGCCCCTTTTGGTATACTTTTGGTTGAACTTTGAAATGGCATGTATAGGACTACCCTTTTGTTGTTGGTCATGTACCCTTCGGTTTTGTGTAAATTTGGATAGCCATGCGAAAATGGCTTAAATATACTTTGATCATAGCATTATAATCGTTTTGTACGTTGTCCATCGAGAGGTATGGAAATGTTGGTAACGGTTAGCCATGGGAATGGCTATTCATGATCACTTTTGGTATATGTATGACAAACTCTAGTTGATCCATGGAGGATCATGAAATAGGTAAAGTTTACCTTAAAAATAGATGCTGGCAGTAGCAGTGATGTGGATGTGAAAAATCACTAAAAATAGAAGGAATGGAATTAAATAGTGAATAAATTATGTAATCGAACCTTGATGAATCTATTTTCATAGGAAAGTAACGAAACGTTCATATGGATAGTATATTGTGAGATGTTAAAGTTTTCGTGAGACAGGACCAGAACGGTTTCTGGATCCCCTGATCTGAATTTGGAAATTCTCTATAAATTAACCAGAGATAATTAGAAGTCATACCATATATTTATAGATTCCTTTTTGAGTCTAGTTTCATTAGAAACAAATGGCATAAGTATTGAAGCCCTGTACAAGGAGTTATCCAAGTCGTATTGCAGGAAGGTCAGAGTAGTCGAACCCTGTAACAGGGGAGACTTTAACTAATAAAATCTACTAATTGGATCTACCAAAAATTCTAGAAAAAAATTTTTGGATGGATATATGAGTCTAGTTTCAGGGAAAAATTACGAAACTGATTTTCGAGTTGTGGAACTCAAGTTATGATTTTTAAGGTGACAGTGACGCAGTTAGCCAGTTGTCTGGAAAATTTTCAAATGGACTATGAAAATAAGTGGATTAAGCCCGTTAACCCCTCGTGTCTGACTCCGGCAACGGTCTCGGGTACGGGGTGTTACAATTTAATTGGTATCAGAGCTACAGTTTAGTCGATTCTAGGACTACCGTAATGCGTTGGGTTTAGCTATACATGCCATTTTATGTGATTATTTGATAGTGTGGTGATTTCTGACATTTGCAAATGTGTTTATTTATAGTAATGGATCCCGATCTCGACCGAGCGGTAGCTGATGATCTTGAGAGTGTAGTGCCTGCTCCCGCAAAAGGGACAGCGCCGGCGGACTCTCAACCTAATGCTAGTAATCCGAATGATGAAGCTAGACAAGCTTTCTATAGCGTGATGAATGATTGGTTCAACCAATACATTCGAACTAATACGGCTGTTCCACAACCTCCATTCCCGACAAACACAACCCCCGCACCTACGATACCTCCGGTAGCTGACCAAATAAGGTCAAATAAGACCCCAGTTGACAGAATCCGAAAGCATGGGGCTACTGAATTTAAAGCTACGGACAGCGATGATGCCGAGCAAGCGGAATTTTGGTTGGACAACACTATCCGGGTACTCGATGAGATATCTTGCACACCCGATGAGTGCCTAAAGTGTGCCATCTCCTTGCTACGTGATTCTGCCTACTATTGGTGGAATACGTTGACTGCTGTTGTGCCTAGAGAGTAAGTAACTTGGGACTTTTTCCAAACCGAGTTTCGGAAAAAGTATATCAGTCAGAGATTTATGGATCAAAAACGGAAGGAATTTCTTGAACTTAAACAAAGTTCCATGTCGGTTACCGACTATGAACGAAAGTTTGTAAGGCTTAGCCGGTACGCACGAGAATGCATTTCCTCAGAAGCCGTAATGCGTAAACGTTTCGAGGATGGATTGAATGATGATATAAAGCTGTATGTTGGCATTTTGGAAATTCGAGAATTTGTGGCACTTGTCGAGCGAGCTTGCAAAGCCGAGGAGCTCAGTATGGAGAAAAGAAAACCTGTGGCGGGAGCAAGGGAGTTTTGTAAGAGGTCTTCGATGAAGCCCTTCCCACAGTCATTGAAGAAATTTAGAGATGGCTTAGGCCGGTCTAGAGACACTTCGGGCTTTTCTAGACGAGATCGCGATCGACCCCCTGCGAGTGCACGAGTCACTTCAGTCGCCAGTGTGGGAAATGATCGTCGAAATAGAACGGAGTGTCAGTATTGTGGTAAATGGCATTCGGGGAGTTGAAGATTCCATGACCACTCCTGTTACAAGTGCGGGTCAGTTGACCACTTCATTAAAGATTGCCCGAGGTTGTCTGAACAGAATGCAAATCAAAGTGGGAAACCGGGTGCTACCACTGCTCGAGGTAGACCATCTAGAAATACGGGCAATGCTAGTGGTGGTCAGAGAGGATCTACGGATGCTACGACCAAATCTGAGGCTCGTGCTCCTGCTAGGGCTTATGCTATACGCGCACGCGAGGATGCTTCCTCACCAGATGTTATTACTGGTACTTTTACTCTCTTTGATACTAATGTGATTGCTTTGATTGACCCTGGTTCTACCCATTCATATATATGTGAAACCTTAGCATCCAGTAAGACTTTACCTATTGTGTCTACTGAGTTCGTAATTCGGGTGTCAAATCCCTTGGGTCGTTACGTGCTTGTCGACAAAGTGTGTAAGAAATGTCCCCTAGTAATTTGAGGTTCCTGTTTTCTGGCGAACTTGATGCTTTTTCCGTTTGATGAATTTGATGTTATCCTCGGTTTAGATTGGTTGACCGTGCATGATGCGGTTGTGAATTGCAAAAGCAAGACTATTGATTTGAGGTGCGCAAATAATGAGATAATCCGAGTTGAGTCTACGGACTTAAAGGGGTTGCTAGCTGTAATATCATCAATATTGGCTTAGAAATATGTAAGAAAGGGGTGCGAAGCATACCTTGCGTATGTACTTGATGACAAAGAATTGGAAAAGAAACCGAAATGCATGCGGTGGTTTGTGAATACCGGATGTTTTTCAGAAGAATTCTGGGTTTACCACTGCTCGGGAAGTAGAGTTTGGTATTGAGCTTGTACCTAGGACTACGCCGATTTTGATAGCTCCGTATCGTATGGCACCAACCGAGTTAAAAGAGTTGAAAGCTCAGTTGCAAGAATTGACGGATAGAGGTTTCGCTCGACCAAGTTTCTTACCTTGGGGTGCACTAGTATTGTTTGTGAAAAAGAAGGACGGAACCATGAGGTTGTGCATTGACTATCGTCAGCTGAATAAAGTGACGATAAAGAATAAATATCTGTTACTGCGTATTGATGATTTGTTTGATCAACTAAAGGGAGCCTCGGTGTTTTCAAAGATAGATTTGAGATCGGGTTATTACCGATTCATGAATTTGAGATTCGGATATACCCAAAACTGCTTTCAGAATGAGATACGGCCACTACGAGTTCTTAATGATGCCGTTTGGGCTCACTAATGCCCTGCGGTATTTATGGATTTGATGAATCGGATCTTGAGCGATGATTTGGACCGGTTCGTAGTTGTGTTTATTGACGACATCTTGGTCTATTCAAGAGATGAGACCAAACATCCGAGCACCGAGATTAGTGTTGCAAATTTTACGGGATAAGCGGTTATATGCTAAGTTCGAGAAGTGTGAGTTCGGTTAAGAGAGGTTAGCTTCTTGGGCCATGTGGTATCCGTGATCGGGTATTCGAGTTAACCCGAGCAAAATTTCAGCCATACTTAGCTGGAAGCCTCCAGAAATATTAATGAGGTTCGAGCTTTTTGGGACTTGGTTACTACCGACGGTTTGTAAAAGGTTTCTCGATGATAGCCACACCCATGACGAAGCTACTTCAAAAAGATGTTAAGTTCGAATGGACGGAAAAATGTCAGAAAAGTTTTGATCAACTGAAAACTTATTTGATTGAAGCTCCAATTTTAGTGCAGCCCAAATCAGGCAAAGAGTTTGTCATCTATAGTGACGCCTCCCTACTTGGGTTAGGTTGCGTATTGATGCAAGAAGGTCAAGTTGTGGCCTATGCGTCGAGACAATTAAAGCCACATGAGAAAAATTATCCGACCCATGATCTCGAATTAGCTGCCATCGTATTCGCCTTGAAAATATGGCGACATTACTTATTTGGTGAGAAGTGCCATGTATTTTCGGATCACAAAAGTCTCAAATATTTGATGACTCAAAGAGACTTGAATCTGCGACAAAGGCGTTGACTTGAGTTGTTGAAAGATTATGAACTTGTCATTGACTATCACCCGGGAAAGGCTAATGTGGTTGCGGATGCCTTAAGTCGTAAATCACTGTTTGCTTTACAAGCGATGAATGTACACTTGTCTGTTTTATCCGAAAATGTGTTAGTGGCGAAATTAAAGGCCAAACCATTGTTGATTCATCAAATTCGTGAAGCTCAGAAAGTCGATGATGAATCGGTTGCAAAACGGGCTGAATGTGTTCCGAATATGGAATCAGAGTTTCAAATTGATGAAGACGATTGTTTGAGGTTCAGAAGTAGTTTGTGTGTTCCAAGAAATTCAGAACTCATTTCGATGATTCTGAACGAAGCTCATTGTAGCCGAATGTCAATTCACCCGGGGAGTACGAAAATGTACCACGACCTAAGACGTCAGTTTTGGTGGCATGGTATGAAACGAGACATTTTCGATTTTGTCTCGAAGTGCTTAGTATGTCAACAAGTGAAGGCGGAACATCAAGTGCCTACGGGTTTACTCCAGCCGATCATGATATCCGAATGGAAATGGGATCGAGTCACGATGGATTTCGTATCTGGGTTGCCAGTATCGGCAAGTAAGAAAGATGCGATTTGGGTTGTTGTGGATAGAATGACTAAGTCGGCTCACTTTATCCCCGTACGCACGGATTTTTCATTGGATAAACTAGCTGAATTGTATGTTTCTCAGATTGTGAGATTACACGGGGTACCGACTTCTATTGTGTCGGATAGAGATCCGAGATTCACCTTGCGATTTTGGAAGAAATTGCAAGAAGCTTTGGGTACCAAGCTACATTTGGGCACCGCTTTTCATCCACAAACTGATGGTCAATCCGAGCGGATAATTCAGATACTTGAGGATATGTTGAGATGTTGCATCCTCGAGTTTAGTGGTTCATGGGAGCGGTATTTACCTTTGATTGAATTCGCTTACAACAATAGTTTTCAATCAAGTATTAAGATGGCACCCTACGAGGCTTTGTATGGGCGTAAATGCCGTACGCCATTGTTTTGGACCGAGCTCGGTGAAAGCAAAATTTTCGGAGTGGATTTGATTAAAGATGCTGAACAGAAAGTAAAAATAATTCGTGAAAGTCTGAAGGCAGCATCAGATCGTCAGAAGTCGTATGCGGATTTAAAACGAAGAGATATTGAGTATCAGGTGGGAGACAAAGTGTTTCTTAAGGTCTCACCTTGGAAAAAGATACTCAGATTTGGCCGTAAGGGCAAACTGAGTCCGAGGTTCATAGGGCCATATGAAGTATCCGAACGAGTTGGTCCAGTTGCGTATAGATTGATTTTGCCCCCTGAACTTGAAAAGATTCACGACGTCTTTCATGTTTCAATGCTTTGACGTTACAGATCCGATCCTTCGCACGTAGTAAACCCCTCCGAGGTCGAAATTCAAGCTGATATGAGTTATGAAGAAGAACCGATTCGTATCCTAGCTCGTGAAGTTAAAGAGTTGCGAAACAAAAGGGTTCCGTTAGTGAAAGTGTTATGGCTCAAACACGGGATCGAAGAAGCTACTTGGGAACCCGAGAACTCTATGAAAGACCGATACCCAAACCTATTTACCGGTAAGATTTTCGAGGACGAAAATTTCTTAAGTGGGGGAGAGTTGTGACAGCCCTAAATTGACCCTAGTCGGAAAGTGGTTTCGGGACCACGAAACCGAGTCTTATAAATAATTAAAGGCTATATTATGTGTTTATGATGTGCGTAAATGCTTGTGTGATAGTTCCATACTTTAATTTGGTCAGTGTATGTGAAATTTATTAGTAGGAACTTATGTGAGACAATTTAGAAATATGCTAGGCAAGTGTTCAAGTGGCCTATTAATATATGTGGGAAAGTGCTTGTCCTTGCATGTCAAATTAGCCAAATTAAAGCATAATGGCCGGCCATGCTATGGGTGGAAACATGTCACAAACGTGTTATGTTAGTGATGTATGTTAGGAAAAATAAAATAAGGAGCATGGTAATTAAATAATGAAAGGGAGGAGTGATGAAAAAATGGTCTCATCCATGCCCCCCGCTTGCCGTGAATGGAAGAAAGAAAAAAAAAGAAAAAAGGCTTCATTCTTTGGTTGTTCTTGGCGAATAGAAGAAAGAGAAGAAGGGGAGGAGCTTGAGAAAATCGGCTATGGTGGTTTGCTAGACTAAGGTATGTTTGATGTTGTCCATGAGATTCATGCATGTTTTAGTTGTTAGTTTGAGTTATAACTAGCCCATGGTTCAAATCTTTACTATGTCATGGAGATGATATTCGGCTAAGGTGGATTTGTGTTGATGTCATTTGCATGCTAAAAGTGAAGCTTTGTAATGATGCATGTGATGGTGGATTGATGACTCTTGAAACTTCTTTTTAGCATTTTGAGTGAGACATTAAGTTCTTTGTTTAACCATGACCAAAATTGAAATGGTATGGTGTTGTGATGCATTCGCCATGGTAGGAAGTAGAAGGAAATATGGTTGTTGTTAGATGAAGTAGAGTCTAACAAATGAGCACATATGTGCATTAGTTGCTAGATGGAGAAGAATCGGCTAGCAAGTTGTGTACCAAGGCGAATATAATTTTGTATATTAATGAGTAATGCATGTGTTGAATTGATGGAAAGGAGAGGATGCTTTAATAGTGTATATATGTGTATTAGCCAAGTTTTGAACTTGAAACAAAATGGTGTTTAGTCAATACAAGTGACCATACTTGTAGAATGTATTAAGTGTTGCAATCGGCCTTAGCATAGATGTGTATGTTCGGCCACATGAATGAGTACATAAGTTGATGTGTATGTTCGGCCATAGGTAAGCATATTGATGGCTTTATCTTGACTTAGAAAATTCGCTAAGGGAATATTAGCTAATATGTTGAATTGATTCGTGATTTCGTACATATGGGACTTTAATGTCTAATGTATATATGGGCTAAGTACCTTGAGCTTCTCTTTTGATGTTGAATGAATTGTATTAAATTGCTTAAGGTGATTAAAATGCGTATGACCATTGTGTATTTGAGCTAAAGGGTGGCCATATGACCTATTAAATTTCTTGTCATATTTGACCATAAGCTAGCATAATGAGACTTTAATAAGTTAAACTTGTGTGAACTAGCTCAAGAGCCTAGAGGAACAAAGTTGGATAAAGGGAAGGAAAAAGTGATTGAATAGCCGTTGAAGCCGTTCGACAACATCCAAGGTAAGTTTTCCAAAATATGATTTTCGGTCAATTTGAATAATGTGAGTCCTAATTAGACTATATTTTAAATGATAGAGCAAGGAAAATTGAAATTCGGGCTAAAATGGGGAAAATACCAAGTTGTGGACGAAATGGTAAAAATAGCCATTTTCGCATACGAGGTAAGTTCATATGTAAATGTTGGTAACATAGTTATTATTTTAAATGTTTTAATGTTTTTTTAAATGATATGATAATTATTATGAAATATTATACTTGTGATAATTGTTTGATAATATGTCAAATTATGTGATATACTTGGAAAATATGAAATACTACCGAGTATCGGTATCGGCATTCTGTAGAAGATGGTTGAGACACATGATTGGGAAAAGGTCCGTTGAACCTTAGGAATGGATTAGGATACAAGTGACATGTCTTTGGGATATTTGGGCATCCGAACTCGTTGAGTTGAGTCCGAGTTCACTTATGGATGCGAGCGTCCGAACTCGTTGAGTTGAGTCCGAGTTCGTGAGATGTAACTAGGCATCCGAACTCGTTGAGTTGAGTCCGAGTTCACTTATGGATGCTGACGCCCGAGCTCGTTGAGTTGAGTCCGAGTTCACTTATGGGCGGGTTACATGGTAGCTTGGCTACATATGCGGCACTTATGTGCAAACTTTCCATGTATCCGAATTATATTCGATGTGTTCAACGGGTAAAGTTCTACTCAAATGGAGGAATACTCAAGATGAAAGGGACGTATTGGTAAGTGTTGTGAAATGGATAATTTGAACAGGTATGTACTTAACCCTCGGGTTGAAAACTCGATATAACAACAATATGGTAAGATGATAAATGAAAAGGTGATATGAATGTCTTGGTGATGATTATGCAAATGATGTTTTATGTTTGCTTATATGGTTATGTTACTTGCTATTTGCATGTGAGCTTACTAAGCATTTATGCTTACTCCTCCTTTTCATTCCTTGTAGTGTTGACAAGCCAGCTCGGAAATCGGAAACGGTCGGAGGCACGCTCACACTATCCGTATACCATCTTGGCATAATGGCTTGTATATTTTGAGTATGGCATGTATAGCATTATAATCATTTTGTATATATGGTCTTATGATATGGTTATTGAGTGGTATGGAGATAGAAATGCTTGGTAATGATTAGCCATTGGAATGGCTAATCATGATCATATTTGGTATTATGTATGTCAAATTGCTAGCTAATCCATGGAAACCATGAAATAGGCAAAATTTACCATAAAATAGATTCAGACAGCAGCAGTGACGTGAGTTTGAAAAATCACTAAAAATAGTAGAAATGGAATTAAATAATGAATAAATTATGGAATCGAAGCTTGATGAGTCTATTTTCATCTGGAATAAGCAAAACAGGTATATGAGTTATATTTTATGAGATGTTTAAATTTTGGTGAAACAGGGCTAGAGCAATTTCTGGATCCCCTGTTCTGACTTTGGAAATTCACCATAAATTTTACAAAGATAATTAGAAGTCATGCTTTATATGTACAGATTCCTTATTGAGTCTAGTTTTATTAGAGATAAATGGTATAGTCATTGAAGCTCTGTACAGGGAGATATCTGATTCGTAATACACTGAGGTCAGAGTAGTTGAACCCTGAAATAGGGGAGATTTTAACTAATAAACTGTACTAATTGGCCCAACCAAAACTTCTAGAAAAAATTAGTAGATATATATATGAGTCTAGTTTCAGGAAAAATTTACGGAATTGGATTTGAGTTTCAGTAACTCGAGATATGATTTTTAAAGCGACTGTGATGCAGTTAGCCAGCTTGTCTGGAAATTTTAAAATGAATTGTATGAGCTGTTTAATTAATGAATTAAGTCCGTTAACACCTCGTGTTCGACTCGGAAACGGTCTCGGTGCACGGGTGTTACATTTAGTGGTATCGAGCAGGTTTAGTCGGTTCTCGGACTAACCTAGCATGTGTAAAAGTTTAGCTATACATGCCAGCGATGCGTGATAGTGTGATGTCTTCCGACGCATATAAGTACCGTCTTATTTAGGCAGGTACTCTCCAACCGAGCTGCGCCAACCATGTTCAATGTTAAGTAAAGGTATTTGAGTAAAATTATGATTATGATAAGTCTCGGTTCAGAAAAGTATGAATAAAAGTTTATGATACATATGTGATAATATGTGAGATGAAAGTTCATGTTGTGATAAATATCCATATTTGCTTAATGCTCATACGATGTAGTGTATGTGGCTTACTTGATAAGATGAACGGAATAAATAGAAAGTAGTAGAGGTATGAATAAAGGTCATAATATTATGATACGAGTGAAAATGTCCTTGTCTTGATTGGACGTTGAATGTTGATGAATGTTAATGATATACAATTTTTATGAGATAAAGGATTATAATGAAATGAACTTATCTATGTTAAATTGTTGGACCTGAATTATATGATTGTAATGATATGTACATGATGATGCACAAAATGAAAGTTGTGATTGTGATGCAAATATCTATGTTTGTTTGGCCTTATATAATGTCATGAGCATGAATTAATTTAATTAAATGAATGGATAAGTAAAGTCGTCTAGAAAACATAGAATGTATGCATAAGTATATTGTCTAAATGGGACAATAGGAAAATTGGTGTAAGCCAACATGAATGAATGACATGATTTTGATGATGTTACTATGATGATGGAAGTCGTGTCATATGTGTATGTATAAGAAAGTCGAGTCGAGGTCCTACAACCCTCCCCTTACAAGTGGTACTTATAATGGAATTTCATGAGATTTGTATTGAATAAGTTTCCGGTTGAGAACCCAAAGAGTACAGTGATAGAATAATTATAAGTATGATTAGAGATTGAAATTGAGCTGATAAGTAAAGTCAGAGCCAGTAAAGTATCGGATTGACGTAAAAATTATTGGAGTTATGCACTGTCCCAGTTAGAGAAGGAATTCTCTTTGGTAAATCGAATTACTCAAGTGCAAGGTCGAGAAAAGTGTAAATCAAAATTTATTCAGAACTGACATTTTTTAGTGAATGGTTTAATATAAAATTTGTGACGGCAGAACTAGTTAGGGAAATGATATTTCAAATGTGAATTATCTGAGTGTGACAGTTATGACTGGACAGATTTAGCGATCTCTTCGAGATGTTCTATGTGTTCACCCGTTCTCGAAATATTTCTATGGCTATTGATCTTCGAAGAAATTCTTGTTATATGGGAATGTCTTCTAATTCGTGTTGGATGAAAGCATTGGTAGTCTGATTGGTTTATAATTTATATTGCTTTATTTTATCGGGTATTCTATTTCATTTAAATCGATAAGAATTGATGAGAGAATTCATATGATATTATGATTCTGTTTCTTCTACTTGATGCTTCATCGATATATATGTATGGGAAGATATATTGATCTTGTTATATTTGATTTCAGTGGGATTAAATGATGTTTTCTTTTGGACTTTCTTTCTTTGAAGAATTATCGTGGTATTCTGTATTTTCTCTATGAATTTGGTTTTCGATTCTCGGCATAGTATCGTATCTTGGGTTTCTTTATCCGGATCTCTTTATTCGGATTTCTTTATTAGGGTTTCTCTATCTTGGATTTCTTTATTCGGTTTTCTTGTTATCTTTGTTCCATAATTTGTCAATTATGACTCATGTTCAATACGTTCTTCATTCGTGATAATCATGTCAAATATGACTATACTTCTAATTTGATCTTGGTAATGTGGTAATTTTAGTATTGGGATTTTTTCTAATTTCTATGTAAGGATTTGACATCAGTAAAGGCATAGGTGATAAAAGCGCGAGTTTTAGTCGGTATGGTAAATTATTTATTTGAAAGATTTCATGTGACAATTATGTCGGGATTATTTTCCCAAGTCGACAATAGAATTTCATTTTGTACGTATAAAAGGGTAAATAGTTTGAACGAGAAGTGTATATTTATTAGAAAGAGTTGAATTTTAGTTTAAGTCACTACGAATGATAAGGTTTCCATCTTGTGAAAGCTGAAAAGTTTATTACATGTTGAAAGAGTTCGGATAGATGAGAATATTGGTAAGCAAGGCGTCCGAACTAGACTAGTCTACATTGAGCAAAGACTTCGACTTTCGGTAATGTATTGTTGTATGAATTGTGATGTGTTTCAAGACGGTGAGGTAATGTGATAGTTTAGAGCATCCAATGTTACATAAAATCGAGTTGTTAAAGGGGTTAAAGCCGAGCATTGGGATCTATCAAAATTATCCTTGTCAATGTTGATATTGGGATGGAAATGAGAAGGATTATTCTTGAGGCCATATCGAATTATTTCTATGGCGGAAAGAGGAAAATGTGATGTATCCTATTGTTAAATGTTTGGCGAGATCTATAAATCACATCAGTATTGAATGAATTCCTACTCATCGATTCATGGAATTTCGTGTCTCTTTAATTGTCGGATTTCTTGGAATTCGGTCTCCATTAAATCAAGTTGAGATCCGGGTTTTATGTCATGATATCATGGGAAGCGAGAAGGTTGAAAGTTTAAGAACAGTTGAGAGTTGAGACTGTAAGCTTTTAGATCATATGAGAAATTGAAGAGATGTATTGGAGGTACAGTCTAAGTGCAAGTTCTTCGGCACCAAATATGAGATTAAAAGTGAAGACCACTTTTCTGGTAAGATTTTCGGGGACGAAAATCCCTGAAGGGGGGGAGAGTTGTAATATCCTGATTTTGGGCCTAGTCGAAATAGTGGTTTCGTGACCACAAAATCCGAGATAGAAATAATTATTTTATGATTATTTTAAGGTCTATGATATGATTGCATGATTGTGTGAAAATTTCGTGAAGAAATTTTATGCATAAAGTGCTTAAATTGAAATTAGGGACTAAATCGAATAATTTGCAAAACTTGCATTCTAGAAATTTCTAGTATGAAATTGTTTTGAAATATTAATTAGGAGGTCTTAAAGAGCAATTTTACCAATTTCTAAGTCTATGGACAAAAATTGGACATGGATGGAATTTTGGAAAGTTTAGTAGTAAGGGCATTTTGGTCATTTAGGGTAAAATGAATTAAAATACAAAATTAAAAGCCAATTTTGCTCATCTTCAACCCCATGGCCGAATATAGCAAGGAGAAACCATGGCTAGGGTTTTCAAGCTTCCAAGCTCGATTGTAAGTTCGTTCTAGCCTTGTTTTTAATGATTTTTACGTTTTGGAGTCCCTAGTAGCTCGATTTAGCTTATGCTAGCAATAATTTAACCTAGGGTTTATATTTGGAAAAATACCCATAGGTGAAATTTGTGTATTTTGGTGTTTTATGATAGAATATGAGGTTTTAAATTATGTTAGACAACTTGTGCTACTCGGTTTTAAGTGAAAAGCGAGCAAAAGGGCTTAATCGGTAAAAATACCTAATAGTCATAAGTACATGTTAGAGTGAGAATTTGATGTTGCCATAGAAGGAAAAATGATCAGCATGTCATAAAACATAAGAAAATAGGCTGAATTTTAATTTCTGAGCTTTGGGGCAAAAGTGTAAATATGCAAAAGTTTAGGGGCAAAATTGTAATTTTTCCAAAATATGATTTTGGGTCAATTTGAATAATGTGAGTCCTAATTAGACTATATTTTAAATGATAGAGCAAGGAAAATTGAAATTGGGCTAAAATGGAGAAAATACCAAGTTGTGGACGAAATGGTAAAATAGCCATTTTCGCATACGAGGTAAGTTCATATGTAAATGTTGGTAACATAGTTATTATTTTAAATGTTTTAATGTTTTTTAAATGATATGATAATTATTATGAAATATTATACTTGTGATAATTGTTTGATAATATGTCAAATTATGTGATATACTTGGAAAATATGAAATACTACCGAGTATCGTATCGGCATTCTGTAGAAGATGGTTGAGACACATGATTGGGAAAAAGGTCCGTTGAACCTTAGGAATGGATTAGGATACAAGTGACATGTCTTTGGGATATTTGGGCATCCGAACTCGTTGAGTTGAGTCCGAGTTCACTTATGGATCGAGCGTCCAACTCGTTGAGTTGAGTCCGAGTTCGTGAGATGTAACTAGGCATCCGAACTCGTTGAGTTGAGTCCGAGTTCACTTATGGATGCGAACGCCCGAGCTCGTTGAGTTGAGTCCGAGTTCACTTATGGGCGGGTTACATGGTAGCTTGGCTACATATGCGGCACTTATGTGCAAACTTTCCATGTATCCGAATTATATTCCGATGTGTTCAACGGGTAAAGTTCTACTCAAATGGAGGAATACTCAAGATGAAAGGGACGTATTGGTAAGTGTTGTGAAATGGATAATTTGAATAGGTATGTACTTAACCCTCAGGTTGAAAACTCGATATAACAACAATATGGTAAGATGATAAATGAAAAGGTGATATGAATGTCTTGGTGATGATTATGCAAATGATGTTTTATGTTTGCTTATATGGTTATGTTACTTGCTATTTGCATGTGAGCTTACTAAGCATTTATGCTTACTCCTCCTTTTCATTCCTTGTAGTGTTGACAAGCCAGCTCGGAAATCGGAAGCGGTCGGAGGCACGCTCACACTATCCGTATACCATCTTGGCATAATGGCTTGTATATTTTGAGTATGGCATGTATAGCATTATAATCATTTTGTATATATGGTCTTATGATATGGTTATTGAGTGGTATGGAGATAGAAATGCTTGGCAATGATTAGCCATTGGAATGGCTAATCATGATCATATTTGGTATTATGTATGTCAAATTGCTAGCTAATCCATGGAAACCATGAAATAGGCAAAATTTACCATAAAATAGATTCAGACAGCAGCAGTGACGTGAGTTTGAAAAATCACTAAAAATAGTAGAAATGGAATTAAATAATGAATAAATTATGGAATCGAAGCTTGATGAGTCTATTTTCATATGGAATAAGCAAAACAGGTATATGAGTTATATTTTATGAGATGTTTAAATTTTTGTGAAACAGGGCTAGAGCAATTTCTGGATCCCCTGTTCTGACTTTGTAAATTCACCATAAATTTTACAAAGATAATTAGAAGTCATGCTTTATATGTACAGATTCCTTATTGAGTCTAGTTTTATTAGAGATAAACGGTATAGTCATTGAAGCTCTGTACAGGGAGATATCTGATTCGGAATACACTGAGGTCAGAGTAGTTGAACCCTGAAACAGGGGAGATTTTAACTAATAAACTGTACTAATTGGCCTAACCAAAACTTCTAGAAAAAAATTAGTAGATATATATATGAGTCTAGTTTCAGGAAAAATTTACGGAATTGGATTTCGAGTTTCGTAACTCGAGATATGATTTTTAAAGCGACTGTGATGCAGTTAGCCAGCTTGTCTGGAAATTTTAAAATGAATTGTATGAAATTTGTTTAATTAATGAATTAAGTCCGTTAACACCTCGTGTTCGACTCGGAAGCGGTCTCAGTGCACGGGTGTTACATTTATATTCCCTGTTGATTTTGTTGTGCTTGACATGGATGAAGATATGGAAGTACCCTTAATTTTAGGGCGCCCATTCCTAGCCACTACTAGAGCCGTGATTGATGTACGTGACGGTAAATTGGTACTTAGAGTAGGTGACGAGGAAATGATCTTTAAAATTTATGATGCTATGAGATTCTCTTGGGAACAGGATGATTCATGTTATTTCATTGACTCTATTGATCATATTACTCAAGACTCTTTTTAGGAAATTGTACAAGAGGAGGAGACAGAACCGTATCCAGCTCAAGACGAGGAGATAGGTGAGGAACCTAATGACCATCCGTCAAGACAAGTAGAATATGAGGGTATTAAGATAAACGATGAACTTAAGCAAAAACCCTCAATTGAGGAGCCTCCCAAATTGGAACTTAAACAATTACCAAACCATTTAGAATATGCATTCCTTGGAAATAATTCTACATTACCAGTTATTATTGCTTCTAATTTGCAACCATAGGAGAAAGAGGAATTAATCCAAGTATTAAAAGAACATAAGAAGGCCATAGCATGGAAAATTTTTGACATTAAAGGAATCAGTCCTTCATTTTGTACCCACAAAATTTTAATAGAAGATGAATACAAACCATGTGTGTAAGCTCAAAGACGTCTGAAACCCAACATGAAGGAAGTTGTAAAAGCTGAGGTAATAAAACTTCTAGATGCTAGAATTATTTATCCTATTTCTGGCAGTTCTTGGTAAGTCCAGTGCAAGTTGTCCCCAAGAAAGGAGGCATGACGGTTGTGACCAACGAGAAGAATGAATTAATCCTAACAAGAACGGTTACAGGATGGAGAGTTTGCATAGATACAGGAAACTGAATGACTCTACAAGAAAAGATCACTTCCCCTTGCCATTCATTGACCAAATGTTAGAAAGATTATCCGAACACATGTATTACTGCTTCCTAGACGGACGCTCTGGTTACTTCCAAATCCCAATAGCTCCTGAAGATCAAGAAAATACGACATTCACATGCCTATATGGTATGTTCACTTATCGTAGAATGCCTTTTGGATTATGTAATGCCCCTGCTACTTTTCAGTGCTGTATTATAGCCATATTCGACAAACTCATGGAAGATATCATAGAAGTCTTCATGGGTGATTTTTCGGTATTCGATAACTCTTTCCATCTCTGCCTTAAAAATTTAAAATGAGTTTTAATAAGATGTGAGGAAACAAGCCTTGTGCTTAACTGGGAGAAATGTAACTTCATGGTTCAAAAAGGTATTGTACTAGGGCATAAAATTTCTAGTAAAGGGATTAAGGTGGATAAATCTAATATAGAAACAATCAAAAAATTACCACCCCTAGTTCAGTTAAGGCTATTAGAAGCTTTTTAGGACATGCTGGTTTTTATGGAAGATTCATTAATGATTTTTCTAAAATAGCTAAGCCTTTAACTAAATCGCTAGAAAAAGATATACCTTTTAACTTTGATCAGGAATGTTTAGAAGCATTTAATACTTTAAAGGATAAATTAATTAATGCTCCAATCATAATTACACCTGATTGGAACTTGCCATTTGATCTAATGTGTGATGCGAGTGATTTTCCAGTAGGTGTAGTACTGGGACAGCGATGAGACAAGCATTTTCAACCTATCTATTACGCCAGCAAAACCTTAACGGCTGCACAAGAAAACTATACTACTACTGAAAAAGAGTTGCTAGCTATGGTTTTTGCTTTTGATAAATTTCGATCATATCTCATATTGTCTAAAATTGTTGTTTACACTGACCATTCCGCCCTTCACTATCTTTTAACTAAAACTGATGCAAAACCTCGACTCATTCAATGGATTCTCCTTTTTAGGAATTTGACTTGGAAATTTAGGACAAGAAATGAGCTGAAAATCTCGCGGCTGATCATCTATCCAGGCTCGAGAAATCCAATTCCAGAGAACTAGATGACGTGGAAATAAATGATTCGTTCCCTGAAGAATAATTTTTTGCTATATCTAACTTCAAGGTACCTTGGTCTGTAGACATCGCGAATTTTTTAGCTGCTAACATTATCCTAAAAGGGTTAACACACCAGCAAAAGAAGCGATTCTTTAATGATGTGAAAAACTACTTTTGGGATGATCTATTTCTGTTTCGTAGATGTGTAGATCAAGTCATTAGAAGATGTGTTACAGGATCAGAAATATCAAAAATATTGGAACACTGCCACTCAGGGCCAATCGGAGGACACTATAGTGGAACTAAGACCGCACACAAAATACTTGAATCAGGTTTTTATTGGCCTTCGTTATTCAAAGACGCTATCAGGTATGTTACTTTATGTGACAAATGCCAACGGACGCGTAACATATCTAAACGTGATGAAATGCCTCAAAACTATATGCTTTCTTGTGAAATATTTGACGTGTGGGGTATCGATTTCATAGGCCCATTCCCCAGTTCATTCAGAAATAAATATATCTTAGTAGCAGCCGACTACATGTCCAAATGGGTAGAAGCCAAAGCTCTACCTACTAATGATGCTAGAGTGGTAGTACGTTTTCTTAAAAAACTCTTTTCGAGATTCGAAACACCTAGAGCAATTATCAGTGACAGGGGCACTCATTTTTGTAATACCCAATTTGACAAAACCCTTAAAAAATACGGAGTTCATCATAGAACAGCCACCCCATACCATCCTCAAACTAATGGACAAGTTGAAGTAGCAAACCGAGAACTCAAATGGATTCTTGAAAAAATAGTAGAATCAAACAGAAAAGACTGGGCAACAAAAATAGATGATGCCTTATGGGCTTACAGAACTGCTTTTAGGACTCCTATAGGGACATCTCCTTACAAACTTGTTTATGGCAAAAGTTGTCATCTCCCATTCGAATTAGAGCATAAAGCTTTTTGGGCTATTAAATTTCTAAACCTTGATCCCAAACTTGCAGGAAAAAACAGGTTGATGCAGCTGAATGAGCTAGATGAATGGCAAGCCAATGCATACGAAAATTCACGCCTATACAAGGAAGCAATAAAGCGGCGCCATGATGTTCGTTTAAAGCAATGAAAACAATTTGAAGTTGGAGATCTTGTCTTACTATACAACTCAAGACTCAAATTGTTTCCCGGGAAACTAAAATCACAATGGTCAGGACCCTTCGTAATTCAATCTGTTCATCCATATGGCACGATAGAGGTAAATCACCCATCATATGGTACCTTCAAAGTAAACGGACACCGTCTCAAACTTTATAATGATGAGGATTTTAAAATCGATGGAGAGGAGCTACGACTCCACAAACCGCCCTGATTATACTAACAAGGTAACAATCGAGCTTAGACTATAAACAAGCGCTTCTTGGGAGGCAACCCGAGTACTAACGATTTTAAATTATTTTAAATTCAAGTTTTAAAAATTTAGGTCACTAACAGAATATTTGAAGCACAGGTTCCTAGCACCATATGGCCGGTAACACGGCCGTGCGATATGGCCGTGTGAAAACAGGGTACATGATTTCCCTAAAACACGGGATGTGATACATCCCCACGGCCGTGCGACATGGTCGTGGATGAACTTCATAAGTGACCACGGGCGTGAGAATGGAAAACCACGGGCGTGCCAGGGACAAGGCTCGATTCTGTTTCTTCGACACGGGCGTGTCTGCCGTTCAGCCATGTACAACAATACACGGGCATGCTACCATAACACATGGGCGTGGGAGAAGTGAACAAAGCTAGGCATGGCCGTGCGACATTGCCGTGTTCCACACACGCTCAAGACACACGAGCGTGGGATAATAGCCGGGCACGACCTAACTCACAAAATTCGAAAAACACGGGCTCACCGTCAAAGTACACAGGTGTGGCCCTAGGCCATGTGAACCTCCCCTATATAAGCAAACCACTGTTCATCTTCTTCCCCTTTTCAAAACCCTAGCCGAAATCTACCCTTCTCCACTTCCTAATCCCTATCCCGGCCACCCTCTCATCCAGTTCATGCGGTGGCTTTATATCTCGACATCTCTGGCGCCTCACGATTCGAAAGCAAAGAAGGTGCTTTCAACGATTTGACAACATTGATGTTATTCTACAACTGATTTGTCAGCACATCCACATCTCATCGCCAGTCCCACCTCACGAACCATCCAGCGATGAAGATTTTTAGAAATATTTATTTATTATTTTATGTTTTTAATTTTTATCGAAACTAATTTTTTTCTTAGATTTTAGATTTTTATTTTTTATTTTATTATTATTTTGGTTATTTCTTTTCGAGTCCTTATTCTTCCTAATATCTTCGAAAAAAGTTCCTGATTTTATCACAGTTATATAGAGCTCCTAAGCTCATCATCACATAGGAACTACAACTATACCAGGGAAGGTTCTTCACGATGGCCATGTCCGGCTAGACCACGACCATAGCTACCACTAGATATAATATTCTTTTGGCACAGGACTTATGGCCTAATGAACCTCTACGACCGCTAGAGTATCCTCCTCCACTCTCAAACCGATCACTCTCCAAAACTTTAGTTCGAGGAATTCATCATACAGGAAGTTTCACTTCTCTCCCTATCTTATTTTTATTCTTTAACATCTATCTCTGTACATTGAGGGCAATGTACATCCTAAGTGTGGGGGGGGGGGGCATTTATTTCACTATCAGAAAAATTCCTGAATAATCACCTTGTTCTTATGAAAAACTCTCATATCATATTTAGGATAAATTTTAATTGATTTATGATTTTGATTGATATATCTTGAATTAAAACATAGGGATTTATGCATTGATTATTTAAACTTTAAGACATTAGAGAATCAAGTATGATAAGTTAATTTTTAAGAAATTAAAATTATAGGTTGTTTCCCCAAGTCTAGGTATTACTTTGAATTAGAATTCACAAGTCTAAATATCAAAAAGCCATAACTTTTTGTGAGATTTTTTAGCCTTTTGACCATCTATTCATCCTTTTATGCTCACTTTTATTATTGCTTTGACTGCATCAGTATTGAACTGTTATTCTAGAACTTGCTTAATTATGCATGTCGAGACAACACCATTTGATTTGATATATCAAAATGATTAAGGCACTTAGGATTAACCCACTCATGCCATGAAAAGTCTACCTCCACGATTAACCCCTAGTAAACCCCCTTGAGCCCAACAAACCAATTCTTGTATTACCCTTAATATTAACCTTTGACCCATTATTGTTAAAATCCCCTCAATTAATCCCTATTTTTGTCGAGATTTCAATTGAATAGATTGCCTAGCTATGTTTTGTCTTGATATTTAGTCTATATTATTTAACTTGTTCTTAAAAAAAAAAAAACATGTATACATATCTGTAATTTCATATTCTGAGAAACGCTCTGTTGTACGCAAGTGGAGATTAACTCTTTTTTCTAGTTAAGGAAACTTTTCAAGTCAATCTCGATTCTAACCCTTTCTTTCAGCTTGTGACCACACCCCCTAACCAAGCCTCATTACAACCTTCTAAAGACCTTTTGATTGATGTATCATCTTAAATTACAGTGGTGGAGATTTGATTTTCATGCAAGCCTATGGTAATGACTTCATTATTGGCTATTGAGTGTTTCATTTATTGTCCTTAAACACCTCGAGTGATTTGAGTGAATCTTTAGTGAGGATGTGAAACTCTATGATATTCTGAATCAAAGGTAATTCCTTAGATGCGGAGAGACACCTATGTTTGCATGATTAAATACTCAACTTAGAATGTTTGAAACTTTTATGTTCTTTTAGTTGGATTCTCAATGTATGATTACCTATAGATTATTTTGAGATATTATCGATAAGAATTATAAGTTGAGGAGAATTTATTTTGACTATGAGTTGAGGATTTTGCATGAGGACAAGCAAATGCTTAAGTGTGGGGGTATTTGATAAACCATAAATTATACATATTTTTACCCCATGTTTAATGCATTTTATAGATGATTTCTCATTAGAATTGGTGAATTCGATGCTCCTAATGCTTTAATTACATGTTTTGTACTCATGAGAGCTGTAACCCCACAATTTTCGGGTTTTCTGTGTTTCTGTGATTTTTAAAATTTATGTGTGTTCTGGTTGGTTAATATATATATTTTAGTAGGTTAGTGGGCCTTTGGAAGGCCCAAACTTAAGTTAAATCCATGGTAGTCTTCAGAATTTTAATTGTATGTACAAATGATGCAATTGGCGTTTGGGCTTTTAAGAGTAAAGGGGTAAAAGATGACACAAAAAGGAGTGTGGTGTAGTGGCAAGGTGCACTGCTTAGGGGACAAGGAAGTGACGCCATAGAGGAAGCAAGGGGTCCAAGGTTCAAGTCTTGGCTCTTGCAATATATTTTGGTTTTTCTTTTCAATAAATCTGGAAGCAAGTAGGTGCGCTTTAAAGTTTAATGTGTTGGATTTATGTCACAAATGAGTTGATGGCCTAGTGGTGGTGGCGTGAGTTGGCATGTGAGAGGACTTTGGTTCGAATCCCTTGCCACGCAAAGGTTGATTATTTTACTATGTTGGGACGGCAAGAGTTGGTGTTGGTTTTAAACTCTGGTGATAGAGGGATCCCACATCGGAATGCTAACATAAGAGTAGATGGAGAGCTGGCTTTAAATAGAGCAAACCATGAGGAGAGTAGGCATACCCTTCTTGGCTGATCCCTTTCGCTTTGTGACGTGTTCATTTTGGGTGGGCGTCAGCTAAGAGTGTTTGGAACACGGATTAACTGCAGTCTCCTAACAGGTGTGTATTTCTCATTACTCTAGCAGTAAGACAGCTATTGCGGGCCGCGATGGGCTAAAATGGGCTATGTGGTCCGAATGGGTCCGTAGGTCTAAGTGGATAAGTTGTAGAATTACCGAAATACCTTTGCAGGGTAGAAATGCCGAAATACCCATGTAGGGTAAAATTACCATTTTGCCCCCAGGGTGTTAAATGACTATTTTGCCCCTCATACGTAAATGACTAACTTGTGTGATGATTGGGTTAGTTGACGTGGATTTATGTTAGTTATCGTTAAATCGTAAGTCTAATGTGTTAGTGATCGATTGTAGGATTATCCTGTGGGAGATATCGTCATCAATCGTCATCAACCAGGTGTGTAAATGACACTCTCCCTTAGACTGAATTGGTAAAAGTCAAAATACCAAAACATTGGTATTTTGTGAACTCACGAGCGTGCGAGCGCTCGTGAGACAGTTGTTAATGAATATGGTGTATTTGGATGATTAGAGTGCAGAGTGTGCATTTTCGTACACAACGGTATTTTTGGGCTTAATGGGTCAAAAACGGGCCAATGGGCCAACGGGCCCACTTTGGTAAAAAGACGAGGTAAGTACTTCTGATTACTTGGTAAACATTAGAATGAGCATGAAACCTTAGCAATAGGTAATAATTACTGAAATACCCTTATGCATGTAAAATTATGATTTTACCCCTAGGGTTATTTTTTTCTGAAAAGCATGATATTCTGTTTCTGTATACCTATGCCATGACATATTATTTCTGTTGCATGGGACATGGCTTTATATTGATGGAGGAAGCGTTCTAGCAGCCTCGCTGCAATCCAGTAGCCTCGCCATATTTATCTATTCTGGTTACTTCGTCACAATATCTGGCAGCCTTGCTGCAATCTGGTGGCTTTGCCACATATATATCTGTTCTGGTGGCCTAGCTACAATATCTGTATTTGGTGACTTCGTCACAATATCTGGCAGCTTCGCTGCAATTTTTGTGGTATGTAGCGGTTGGGTGGGTCGAGTAGTCTCCCACGGGGTGTAAAGGCGTCTACGGGGTGTTATGGATGGCTCTGGGTTGGGATTTCGCATTCATGATATATTTGTTCTGTATCTGCTATGGGCCTATGGGTTTCATTTTGATTTTTGTACTGGGCCAAGGCCCAGATAAGTCTGACTTTGAGGTTTGATCTGTTTTGGGCTATGGTTGGGTTATGTTACGCATTGAGTTTACCGAACTCACCTTTTATTTTCATCTCTGCAGGAAATCCCCAACCATAGTGGGCTTGGAGTCGTAAGGGATTGGAGTGGCCACATCATCGCAAAGTTGGTTTTTAAGTTAGTTTATTTTTATTATTTTATATTCTAATTTAATTTTGGGTTTTAAGTTGTAATAAGGCCGCTATTTAAATTTCTTTTTTACGCTATGATTTTTATTTTACGATTATATTTATACTATGACGAAAGCTGCTAGTGTTAGGTCTGTGGATTTTCAAAATTAATGAACGTTTCCAAGACTCAACAAGCACAAACAAATGGATAGCCTAAAGATTGATAAACCGGCTTTTCATTCAACATTGTTTTACAAAGACCACCCCAATCACTTAAACGGTGAATGCATACTAAGTCGTAAGTCCATGTGATACGTCAGATCTGGCCATAACGTCTGGGCTGAGTTTGGGGTGTTACATTTAGTGGTATCAGAGCCAAGTTTCAACAACTCAGTTGTGGAATGGGTCTAAAAACTGGAGTTTGTAAAGAAACACTGAATAAAGGTTTTCGAAAATCTTTTTTTTTTTGGAACTTGATTATAAATTGTTTTCGAGAATGTTTCCAATATTTTTTCTTTACAAATAGATGATTTTAAAGATTAAAATTAGTTTTCTAAAATTAGGTTGTTTTTAAAAAGTGGTACACCGAATCTCCGACCAAGTCTGTAAGTTTTCTGAGCCTCTCTGATTGTTTCTAAAATATCTATTATATGCTTGTACAAAACCTTATCATGGTACTTTAGTTAGGGTAACACTGGAACCATAGAAACTCTGATAAGTAGATTGAGACTGTAGCTAGGCTACCGTAAAAGGAAACAAACTCAAACTCTGAATTACTATTATTCATAAGACATCTGTAATAAACACTGAAATATTAAATTGATTCATAAAATTCTTAATCAGATAATACGAAATGAGTACACGAGCAGCTCATGGAAGAGGCCGTGGACGTGGCCGAGGTAATGCTCAGGCTGAATCTTCGTCTTGAGGACATGTTTCGACAGCAGATGCACCAATACCACTGGCAACAGAGGTAGAGTCTCATGATCGAGGTACCAGGGACGATGCTCTGTCCCAGGTAATGCTCCGAGTTTTGGAAAGGATTACTGGGGCAAGTACGGGAAACAAAATTCGGGGGTCTATTTTTGAGCGGCTCCTGGCCAATAGAGCAGAGATATTTAGGGGCATATCTGGCGTAGCTCTGAATGTGGCTGAGTATTGGTTAGAAGCCACAGAGCGGATTATGGATGATTTGGACTGCTCTGTAGAGCAGAAGCTGAAGGGAGCCATATCATTACTCAGGGATGAGGCTTATCAGTGGTGGCTCACGGTGAGAGATGGAACTCCTGTTGGCAGTGTGACTTGGGAGCTGTTTAAGACAGCCTTCAAAGGAAAGTATGTTGGGGCTAGTTACGTAGACGCTCGCCGGAAAGAATTTCTGAACCTGGTCCAGGGGAGTAAGTCAGTGGCTGAGTATGAGTCTGAGTTTCTGAGACTGAGTCGGTATGCTTCTGGGATTGTCGCTATAGAGTATGAGCGTAGTGTACGCTTTGAGGATGGTCTGAGCGATGAACTTAAGGTGCTGATTGCTCCGCAGAGGGAGCGTAACTTCACTGCTTTAGTGGAGAAAGCTAAGATAGCTGAGGAAGTGAAGCATACAGAAAGATAGAATTGTGAGAAAGATCGGAACCATTTTAGGAGAGATTCAGGACTTTCAAGTGGTATGAACAGGAATGTTAAGAGAGCAAGGGTAATGGAGCCAATTTGAGCAGTACCGATGAATGCTGTTAGACCGCAGGGTTGTAGGAATTGTGGGAATTATGGGAAGATGCATACGGGCGAGTGTCGAAAACATTCTGTTGATTGTTTTCGATACGGATATATGGAGCATAGGGTTAAGGATTGTCCCCAAGAACCAGATCAGGTTCAAGTTTTAGAGCAGAGGGTCGCTCAACCAGTGATGGGTGGACCATAGTTTTCGAGAGGACGTGGGCAAGACAGAGGTGGTAATGGAAACGGTCGAGGAAGAGGAGCACCTGGCAGGGGTGCTGGATTTGCTGAGGCTCATCAGCCGGCGTTGGTGTATGCAGCTCGTTGCCGAGAGGAGGGTGATGCACCTGACGTCATGTAACGTCCTGATTTTTGGGATTTTTTCGGGTTTCTGTGATTTTTGGTAAATTTTGGAATTTTGGTGTTCTAAATATTGGAATTGTGTTTAAATGTGTTAGTAGGTCTTTAGAAGGCCCAAGCCTAGGTTAAACATGGTAAAATATCAAGGTTGGATTTTAAGTGAATAGGAGACTAGGTTAAGTGGGCTTTAAGAAGAACTTCGTAAGTCATGACACAAATAATGCTTTGGTAAAGCGGCAAGGTGGCGCCACTAGATTCCTAAAAAAATGGCACATAGGAAGGAATTGAAGGTCCAAGGTTCGAGTCGGAAGGTAGGCATGTAGTTACTTTTTAATTTTGGACATATGCTGGGCACATGATCACTCAAGAGAATTTCGGCAAGGGCCTTAGGGAGGTTGGGCCAATTGATTTAGTTGATATTAGGGTTAGGTTCTTTTCTTTTTCTGTCTTGGAGGATTAGGGTTAGCCACCTAAAAGTTTTCATTCATTCATTCTGAGTTCTCACAAAAGCCGAAAACGCAAGTTCCTCTTCTTGATGCCAAATTTTCTCCCTCTCTTTTTCTCTATTTTCTTTCTTCCCTTATGCTTCTTCTGTTAGCCGAAACCTTCTGATCACACTACTCACCTTCTCTGTCGATCCCATCCTCAACAAAACCTCCATAGCCGTTTGCCATAAAAGCCGAATCCCGAAACTCACTACTTGTGCCGATTTTTCCAAAGCCAAAATCCTTCGGTATTTTTGTTCCTCTTGATCAACATTCATCTTCTCTAAACCCTTGGTACCTGTCGGTAGCATTATTCCAAGGTTATAGCCTCGAATCATCATCTTCTTCAACACTTAAAAAGCCAGATTCAGGTTCTGCCATCGTTTAGAGGGTAGACCTACATCAGATCTACATAGAAATCAAAGAGGAATAAGTGGTAAGTGCTCATTACTTCAGATCTAGTCTTATTTCTTTCAAGTTAGAAAAAGCCAAAGTCCCTAAAGGTTAGGGAGGCTGTCGATTTGGGCTTGTAGCTCTAAGGGATGTTATAATTGTTTTATTTTGATAGTAGTGTGATCTAGAGGCTGCTGATCGACAGCTTGGACAAGTGGAACGACTGGATCTAAACCTAGTTGCTAATTTTGGCAAAGGTAAGATCGCTAGTGCCTAAGGTGTTTTTGGCCGAATATGGTAAGAGGGTTAATACATAGTTCGTTTTTGATAATTAGATTAATGTGTTAGTAATCCAATTGTAGGCAGTTCGTGTGTATGGATCTCGTTAGCATATCGTCCAAACAGGTGTGTAACTAACACCCTTTCATAGTCTAGATCGGCAAAAGCTGAAAAGTCAAAATGCCAAAAAATTGGTATTTTGTGGAGTTACGAGTGTGCGAATGCTCGTGAGGTAAATCGATTAACATTTTTGGTAAACTACAATATTTAGACTGCAGAGTGCATGATTTCTGTGCCTTCGATATTTTTTGGCTTTATGGGCCAAAATTGGGATAATGGGCCAACGGGCTCAATTCGGTAAGAACCCTCGGTAAGTGTTTCTGTTAGTATGCGAAAGGTGGGAATATGCATGAAAACCCTTAAAATTGATAAAATTACGGAAACACCTTTATAGGTGGAAAATTTACAGATTTACCCCTAGGAGTAAAATTACTGATATACCCTTAGGGTTAAGGTTGACCTGAATACATGTTTGACTGTTATTATTTACTGCATGCCATGTTATTATTATCTGATGCATGGGACTGGGATACTGATGGAGGAAGTACTGAAAGTGGCTTGTCCACGTACTAGAGGCTTTGCCTCAACTTACTATAACTGAGCAACAATGCTACAACTATGGAGTGTAGGGCTAGGTGGGTTGAGCTATTCCCCACATGGAGTGTAGAAATTTGCACGGTGGAGTGTAGCGGTTGGTTATAGGCTGGGTTGGGGTTGCATACACGAATATGTCTGATCTGTTCTGTAATGGGCCTTTGGGCCATACTGATATCTGAAGATGGGGCTAAGGTCCAGTTTATTCTAAAAAGGGTTTTGGCCCAATACATCTTGTTATCTGAATGGGCTTAGGCCCAATGAAATTGGAGCCGACTTGGGCTTTGAATGGGATTTCCTTACACATTGAGTTTTCCAAACTCACCCTTTCCCTTCCATCCTTACTGGTGAGCCCTAGTTGGTGGACTTGGAGTCAAGGATTCAAAGTAGCCACAAAGAATAATTTATGTTTTTCTTAAGTTTCGCAATTATTATTTTGATTATTTTGTTTCTGGTTTAAGTTGTAATAAGGCCGCTTTTCTTATTATTTTATTTATTTTGGGTATTTAAATTGGTTAGCTTTAAGGCGCGTTTTATAAAAGTTTCCTATTTTTAAAATATCACGATAACCGAGCAAAGCTTCCGCAATGTAAAAGTTTTCAAAGGAAATGAATATTTTAAATAGACTTAAACGTAATTAATTATTTGTGGACTAGTAACAGGCTTACAGTGTGGCAATAGATGTGTGCATGTCTAGGATTGGATCCGTGAAGAGCTTGGTACTTAAGCAGTCCAACAGACTCACCTCCTATTTTCTAGCTTGCTACCTGGTGCACAGCTTCCGTTCACTTTAACTTAAAACAAAACATTCTTCAAACCCTAAGAAAGATTTTTGGATAAAACATAACTTCTTTAATAACTTTCCCCATGTGACATGCTGAATTCGACCGTAACATCTGGGCCGGGTTTGGGGTGTTACATTTAGTGGTATTAGAGCTAGGTTGCAACAACTCGGCTGTGGATCAGGTCTAAAAAGGTTTTCAAAACTTTGAGCCCAAAGAGGGTATTTTTGAAAAATTTGATTTTTGAAAACAATTTTTTTGTTGAAAGGAGATAATTTCCAAACCTGTTTTCTTTAAACTAAAAGTGTGAGAAATGGATTTCAAAAAGGCCTAAATCTTTTGAGTTTGTCTGAAAAATGATGAGGTGGCACACTGAATCCCCGGCACCAAGTCTCTAAGTATCTTTCTATTTTATATACTGAACTGTACTGTAGATAGTGCTGAGCCTCAGAGATAGTACTATAGATAATGTAGCATTAAGGCTACAAAACTGAGACTGTAGGGTAAATTAAGCCCTAGGGTACTGAGATAGTAGCTAAACTGCGGTCGCGTGAGAACAACTTTGAAACTTTATCTATTTATAAGATATTCTATAATAAACAGTGGAAACAGTAAACTAACAACATAAAATTCGTAATCAGATAAATTGATATGAGTACGAGAGCTACTCGGGGAAGAGGCTGTGGTCGAGGCCGAGGTAGTACTCAAGCTGGATCTTCGTCTTCTGAACACATACCAGCTGGAGTGGCAGGACCACCATCGGTGGATGAAAATGGGCCGTATGATCGAGCCGTGAGGGACGACGCTCTGTCCCAGGCCATATTGAGAGTTTTGGAAAGGGTGGCCAGAGCTAATGTCGGGCCCATGAATAGGGGGCCCATTTCTGAGCGACTTTGGGCAACGGAGCTGAGGTTTTTAGGGGTATATCTGGAGTAGCCCCAAATGTGGCTGAGTACTGGCTGGAAGCCACGGAGCGAATTATGGATAACCTGGACTGCTCAGTGGAGCAAAAGTTAAAATAGGCGGTGTCATTACTGCGGGACAAGGCGTATCAGTAGTGGATCACTGTGAGAGAGGGTACCCCAGCTGAGAGGGAAACTTGGGAGTTGTTGAAGCAATCCTTCAAGGCGAAATATGTCGGACCTAGCTATGTGGATGCACGAAGAAAGGAATTCCTGAACCTGACTCAAGGTAGTAAGACCATTGCTGAATATAAGGCAAAGTTCCTGCGATTGAGCCGGTACGCTAGTGGTTTTGTCTCCACCGAATATAAGCGTAATGTTCATTTTGAGGATGGCCTCATGGATGAGCTAAGGGTGCTTATAGCTCCGCAGAGAGAGCGCGATTTTGCTGCACTGGTAGAGAAGGCTAAGATAGCCGAAGGGGTGAAGCAAGCCGAATGAAAGAACCGCGACAGGGATTGAAATCGGTTCAGGAAGGATACTGGTCCAGCTGGTGCTGTAAACCGAAATGTTAAGAGAGCTAGGATGGAGGAACCAGTTCGAGTAGTTCCGGTGAACACAGTGGAGATTGTGGAGATTGTGGTAGAATGCATCTGGGGGAATATTGGAAGCGTTCTGGGGCTTGTCTTCATTATGGATCAAAGGAACATAGGATCAGGGATTGTCCTAAGAGGCCAGCTCAGACTCAAGTGGCTGTACAAGGGGCTGTGCAACCTGTCTAACCAGCGCGAGGTGGACCGCCGCTACCGAGAGGTCGTGGCCAAGGTCGGAGTGGCAATGGCCGTGGATGTTGGGCACTGGCGAAGTCTTGTTAATCCGAGGCTTGTCACCACTTTGGTATATCTTGCTTGTCGCCAATTCTGAGGTGACCTTTTGATGTCATAACTGGTACATTTTTTATCTCTGGTGTACCTTAGACTGCTCTGATAGATGTGGGGTCAACTCATTCGTATGTTGCATGTGACATTTCTAGGGCATTGGGTGTTCGCTTTGAGGAGACTGTGTGTGGGGTAACTGTGATAAGTCCTTTAGGTCACTCGGTTAAAGTAGAGAAACTCTTTAGGGAGGTGCCTTTAGAGACTCAAGGTAGGACTTTCCATGGAGACTTGATGGAGTTACCGTTCAGAGAATTCGATTTGATCCTAGGGATAGATTGGTTGACCAAGCATAGGGCAACGCTGGATTGTGCAGCTAAGAGGATGGTGTTAAGGACTGTTAAGGATGAAGAGGTAATAATTATTGGGGAATGAAGAGATTACTTGTCCAATGTAGTATCGACTCTGAGGGCTAAGAAACTGATGCGTAAGGGATGCGAGGCATACTTGGCTTTTGTAGGCCAAGTTGAAACTAAGGATCTGACTGTGGAGATTGTCAGAACTGTTAAGGAATTCCGAGATGTTTTCCCAGAAGAGCTTCCTGGATTACCTCTTAATTGGGAGGTTGAGTTTGGAATCGATTTGCTGCCTGGAACAGCTCCAGTATCCATTGCACCCTATAGGATGGCACCGAAGGAGTTAGTGGAACTGAAAGCTCAAAACCAAGAGTTGTTGGACAGAGACTTCATTAGACTTAGTGTGTCTCCATGGGGAGCACCGGTCCTGTTTGTGAAGAAAAAGGACGGGATGATGCGCATCTGCATCGATTATCGACAGTTGAACAAACTGATGATAAAGAACAAATACCCACTGCCAAGAATTGATGACTTATTTGACCAACTTAGAGGAGCTTCAGTATTTTCCAAGATTGACCTTCGATCTAGATACCATCAGCTAAGGGTAAAGGAAGTGGATATTCATAAGACCGCATTCAAAACTCGATAAGGTCATTATGAGTTCCTAGTTATGCCGTTTGGGTTGACGAACGCACCTGCCGCTTTCATGGATTTGATGAATCGGGTATTCCAACCTTACTTGGACCGATTCGTGGTAGTTTTCATCGATGATATTCTGGTATATTCGGAAACCAAGGAGAAACATGAGGAGCATCTACGTATTCTACTGCAAGTGCTGAGAGAGAAGCAACTGTATGCGAAGTTTAGTAAGTGTGAATTCTGGTTGCGAGAAGTGGCTTTTCTAGGTCATGTGGTTTCTGCTGAAGGAATTAGAGTGGATCCTCGGAAAATTGAGGCAGTTATGGGATGGAAACCACTGAAGTCAGTATTGGAAATTCAGAGTTTTCTGGGTTTGGCAGGCTATTACCGAAGGTTCATAGAGGGATTTTCTCTGATTGCCGCACCATTAACGAAACTGTTAAGGAAAGGGGTAGAATTTGTTTGGACTGAGAAACAGCAAAAAGCTTTTGACCATTTGAAAAAGGTATTGGCTGAAGTGCCAGTGTTGATTCAACTGGGTCTGGGAAGGACTTTACTATGTACAGCGATGCATCGCATGTGGGGTTAGGATGTTTACTGATGCAAGAGGGTAAGGTGGTCGCTTATGCTTCGCTACAGCTTAAGCCTCATGAAGCTAACTACCCTACGCGCGATTTAGAGCTAGAAGCAGTGATCTTCGCGTTGAAAATCTGGAGACATTACTTATATGGAGAAAAGCGTATCATATAAACAAACCATAAGAGCCTAAAGTATATGTTGACTCAGAAGGAGTTAAACTGTAACACCCCGTACCCGAGACCGTTGCCGGAGTCAGACACGAGGGGTTAACCTAAAGTATATGTTGACTCAGAAGGAGTTAAACTGTAACACCCCGTACCCGAGACCGTTGCCGGAGTCGGACACGAGGGGTTAACGGGCTTAATCCACTTATTTTCACAGTCCATTTGAAAATTTTCCAGACAACTAGCTAACTGCATCACTGTCACCTTAAAAATCATAACTTGAGTTCCACAACTCGAAAATCAGTTTTGTAATTTTTCCCTGAACTAGACTCATATATCCATCCACAAATTTTTTCTATAATTTTGGTCAAGCCAATTAGTACAGTTTATTAGTTAAAGTCTCCTATTACTGAGGTTTGACTACTCGACCTTCCTGCAATACGACTTGGATAACTCCTTGTACAGGGCTTCAATACTTATGCCGTTTCTTTCTAATGAAACTAGACTAAAAAAGGAATCTATAAATATATGGTATGACTTCTAATTATCTCTGGTTAATTTATAGAGAATTTCCAAAGTCAGATCAGGGGATCCAGAAACCGTTCTGACCCTATCTCACGAAAACTTTAATATCTCACAATATACTGTTCATATGAACGTTTCGTTACTTTCCTATGAAAATAGATTCATCAAGGTTCAATTACATAATTTATTCACTATTTAATTCCATTTCTTCTATTTTTAGTGATTTTTCACATCCACATCACTGCTGCTGCCAGCATCTATTTTTAAGGTAAACTTTACCTATTTCATGATCCTCCATGGATCAACTAGAGTTTGTCATACATATACCAAAAGTGATCATGAATAACCATTCCCATGGCTAACCGTTACCAACATTTCCATACCTCTCGACGGACAACATACAAAACGATTATAATGCTATGACCAAAGTCTATTTAAGCCATTTTCCCATGGCTATCCAAATTTACACAAAACAAGAAGGGTACATGACCAACAACAAAAGGGTAGTCCTATACATGCCATTTCAAAGTTCAACCAAAAGTATACCAAAAGGGCTTTGATAGTGTGGTCGACTTCGACTTCAAAATTCCCGAGTCCGATAGTGAAGAACCAAAATCTATAAAGCAGAGAATTAAATAAGCGGAGTAAGCATTAAATGCTTAGTAAGTTTTGAGCAAAGAATTTAAGCACATCCAAGTATAGCATTCATATAACTAAGCGGATAATTCTAAATATACATATTCTCAAATCATTCCTACTTCACATTCCAACCCCTATATTCATACATAAGGGATCATCTTAGCCAAATCTGGAAGCTCATTACTCGATTGGCGAATATTATTGAAGGAATCAACTATTCCAATGCACATACTGAAACATACCTCATTGTTGGGATTTTACAAGTGTATTAACTGAAATTTTACAGCAAGATCGCTCATTCCCAAATCACGTACCTTGAATTTAAGGATATAGCTACTCGTTCAAATGCCTTGGGACATAGCCCGATTATAGTAACTTCGCACAAAAGCCTTGAGACTTAACGGATTAAGTAACTTCGCACCAATGCCTTGAGCTTAGCCCGAATTAGTAACTCGCACAAATGCCTTGAGATCTTAGTCTAGATTCAAGAACTTCGCACCAATGCCTTGGGCTTAGCCGAAATTAGTAACTCGCACAAATGCCTTCGGATCTTAGTGGGATATAGTCACTTAGCACAAAGCCTTGGGACTTAGCCGGACATCATTGAATAACCATGCACATTTATCAATAAATCATGACACATCCGTATTTCATTTTCATTACCAAAGCTCAAACACAAGACACTTATCACACTTGCAATTTCGGCTCAATAGCCACATACAAAGAGCATGATTTTGATTTGCTTAAGCGTGATCTAATCAAATCATAATCTAAGTTCCATTACTCGAAAACTTACCTCGGATGTTGTCGAAGCGACTTCAACGACTATTCAATCACTTTTCCTTCCCTTTATCCAACTTTGTTCCTCTAGGCTCTTGAGCTAGTTCACACAAGTTTAACTTATTAAAGTCTCATTATGCTAGCTTATGGTCGAATATGACAAGAAATTTAATACGTCATATGGCCACCTTTTAGCTCAAATACACAATGGTCATACGCATTTTAATCACCTTAAGCAATTTAATACAATTCATTCGAACATCAAAGAGAAGCTCAAGGTACTTAGCCCATATATACATTAGACATTAAAGTCCCATATATACGAAATCACGAATCGAATTCAACATATTAGCTAATATTCCCTTAGCCGAATTTTCTAAGTCAAGATAAAGCCATCAATATGGTTACCTATGGTTGAACATACACATCAACTTATGTACTCATTCATGTGGCCGAACATACAGCCTATGCTAAGGCCGATTGCAACACTTAATACATTCTACAAGTATGGTCACTTGTATTGACTAAACACCATTTTGTTTCAAGTTCAAAACTTGGCTAATACACATATATACACTATTAAAGCATCCTCTCCCTTTCCATCAATTCAACACATGCATTACTCATTAATATACAAAATTATATTAGACCTTGGCACACAACTTGCTAGCCGATTCTTCTCCATCTAGCAACTAATGCACATATGTGCTCATTTGTTAGACTCTACTTCATCTAACAACAACCATATTTCCTTCTACTTCCTACCATGGCCGAATGCATCACAACACCATACCATTTCAATTTTGGTCATGGTTAAACAAAGAACTTAATGTCTCACTCAAAAATGCTAAAAAGAAGATTCAAGAGTCATCAATCCACCATCACATGCATCATTACAAAGCTTCACTTTTAACATGCAAATGACATCAACACAAATCCACCTTAGCGAATATCATCTCCATGACATAGTAAAGATTTGAACCATGGGCTAGTTAGAACTCAAACTAACAACTAAAACATGCATGAATCTCATGGACAACATCAAACATACCTTAGTCTAGCAAACCACCATAGCCGATTTTCTCAAGCTCTTCCCCTTCTTCTCTTTCTTCTATTCGCCAAGAACAACCAAAGAATGAAGCCTTTTTTTTTTTTTTTTCTTTCTTCCATTCACGGCAAGGGGAGGGGCATGGATGAGACCATTTTTTTTCATCACTCCTCCCTTTCATTATTTAATTACCATGCTCCTTATTTTATTTTTCCTAACATACATCACTAACATAACATGTTTGTGACATGTTTCCACCCATAGCATGGCCGGCCACTATGCTTTAATTTGGCTAATTTCACATGCCAGGACAAGCACTTTCCCACATATATTAATAGGCCATTTGAACACTTGCCTAGCATATTTCTAAATTGTCTCACATAAGTCCCTACTAATAAATTTCACATACACTGGCCAAATTAAAGTATGGAACTATCACACAAGCATTTACGCACATCATAAACATAGAATATAACCTTTAATTATTTATAAGACTCGGTTTCGTGGTCCCGAAACCACTTTCCGACTAGGGTCAATTTAGGGCTGTCACAACTTTCCCCCACTTAAGAAATTTTCGTCCCCGAAAATCTTACCGGTAAATAGGTTTGGGTATCGCTCTTTCATAGAGTTCTCGGGTTCCCAAGTAGTTTCTTCGATCCCGTGTTTGAGCCATAACACTTTCACTAACGGAACCCTTTTGTTTCGCAACTCTTTCACTTCACGAGCTAGGATATGAATCGGTTCTTCTTCATAACTCATATCAGCTTGAATTTCGACCTCGGAGGGGTTTACTACGTGCGAAGGATCAGATTTGTAACGTCGAAGCATTGAAACATGAAAGACGTCGTGAATCTTTTCAAGTTCAGGGGGCAAAATCAATCTATACGCAACTGGACCAACTCGTTCGGACACTTCATATGGCCCTATGAACCTCGGACTCAGTTTGCCCTTACAGCCAAATCTGAGTATCTTTTTCCAAGGTGAGACCTTAAGAAACACTTTGTCTCCCACCTGATACTCAATATCTCTTCATTTTAAATCCGATACGACTTACGACGATCGATGCTACCTTGGACTTTCACGAATTATTTTTACTTTGCTCAAAGACATCTTTAATCAAATCCACTCCGAAAATTTTGCTTTCACAGAGCTCGGTCCAAAACAATGGCGTATGGCATTTACGCCCATACAAAGCCTCGTAGGGTGCCATCTTAATACTTGATTGAAAACTATTGTTGTAAGCGAATTCAATCAAAGGTAAATACCGCTCCCATAAACCACTAAACTCGAGGATGCAACATGTCAACATATCCTCAAGTATCTGAATTATCCGCTCGGATTGACCATCGGTTTGTGGATGAAAAGTGGTGCCAAAATGCAGCTTGGTACCCAAAGCTTCTTGCAATTTCTTCCAAAATCGTGAGGTGAATCTCGGATCTCTATCCGACACAATAGAAGTCGGTACCCCGTGTAATCTCACAATCTGAGAAACATACAATTCAGCTAGTTTATCCAATGAAAAATTCATGCGTACGGGGATAAAGTGAGCCGACTTAGTCAGTCTATCCACAACAACCCAAATCGCATCTTTCTTACTTGCCGATCATCGGCAACCCGGATCTGAAATCCATCGTGACTCGATCCCATTTCCATTCGGATATCATGATCGGTGGAGTAAACCCGTAGGCACTTGATGTTCCGCCTTCACTTGTTGACATACTAAGCACTTCGAGACAAAATCGAAATGTCTCGTTTCATACCATGCCACCAAAAGCGGCGTCTTAGGTCGTGGTACATTTTCGTACTCCCGGGTGAATTGACATTCGGCTACAATGAGCTTCGTTCAGAATCATCGAAATGAGTTCTGAATTTCTTGGAACACACAAACGACTTCTGAAATTTGAAACTCTGATTCCATATTCGGAACACATTCAGCCCGTTTTGCAACCAATTCATCATCAACTTTCTGAGCTTCACGGATTTGATGAATCAACAATGGTTTGGCCTTTAATTCCACCACTAACACATTGTCGGATAAAACAGACAAGTGTACATTCATCGTCAGTAAAGCAAGCGGTGATTTACGACTTAAGGCATCCGCAACCACATTAGCCTTTCCCGGGTGATAGTCAATGACAAGTTCATAATCTTTCAACAACACAAGCCAACGCCTTTGTCGCAGATTCAAGTCTCTTTGAGTCATCAAATATTTGAGACTTTTGTGATCCGAAAATACATGGCACTTCTCACCAAATAAGTAATGTCGCCATATTTTCAAGGCGAATACGATGGCAACTAATTCGAGATCATGGGTCGGATGATTTTTCTCATGTGGCTTTAATTGTCTCGATGCATAGGCCACAACTCGACCTTCTTGCATCAATACGCAACCTAACCCAAGTAGGGAGGCGTCACTATAGATCAGAAACTCTTTGCCTGATTTGGGCTACACTAAAATTGGAGCTTCAGTCAAATAAGCTTTCAGTTGATCAAAACTTTTCTGAATTTTTCCGTCCATTCGAACTTAACATCTTTTTGAAGTAGCTTCGTCATGGGTGTGGCTATCATCGATAAACCTTTTACAAACCGTCGGTAGTAACCGGCAAGTCCCAAAAAGCTTCGAACCTCAATAATATTTCTCGGAGGCTTCCAGTTAAGTATGGCTGAAATTTTGCTTGGGTCAACTCGAATACCCGATGTGGATACCACATGGCCCAAGAAGCTAACCTCTCTTAACCAGAACTCACACTTACTAAACTTAGCATATAACTGCTTATCCCGTAAAATTTGCAACACTAATCTCAGGTGCTCAGCATGTTCGGTCTCATCTCTTGAATAGACCAAGATGTCGTCAATAAACACAACTACGAACCGGTCCAAATACTGTCTGAAGATCCGATTCATCAAATCCATAAATACCGCAGGGGCATTAGTGAGCCCAAACGGCATCACTAAGAACTCGTAGTGGCCGTATCTCATTCTGAAAGCGGTTTTGGGTATATCCGAATCTCGAATTCGCAACTGGTAATAACCCGATCTCAAATCTATCTTTGAAAACACTGAGGCTCCCTTTAGTTGATCAAACAAATCATCAATACGTGGTAACGGATATTTATTCTTTATCATCACTTTATTCAGCTGACGATAGTCAATGCACAACCTCATGGTTCCGTCCTTCTTTTTCACAAACAATACTGGTGCACCCCAAGGTGAGAAACTTGGTCGAGTGAAACCTCTTTCCGTGAATTCTTGCAACTGAGCTTTCAACTCTTTTAACTCGATTGGTGCCATACGATACGGAGCTATCGAAATCGGCGTAGTCCTAGGTACAAGCTCAATACCAAACTCTACTCCCCGAACAGGTGGTAAACACGGTAATTCTTCGGGAAAAACATCCGGGTATTCACAAACCACCGACACAGATTCGGGTTTCTTTTCCAATTCTTTGTCATCAAGTACATACGCAAGGTATGCTTCGCACCCCTTTCTTACATATTTCTGAGCCAACATTGATGATATTACAGCTGGCAACCCCTTTAAGTCCGTAGACTCAACTAGGATTGTCTCATTATTTGCGCACCTCAAATCAATAGTCTTGCTTTTACAATTCACAACTGCATCATGCACGGTCAACCAATCTAAACCGAGGATAACATCAAATTCATCAAACGGCAAAAGCATTAAGTCCGCCGGAAAACAGGAACCTCGAATTACTAGGGGACATTTCTTACACACTTTGTCGACAAGCACGTAACGACCCAAGGGATTTGACACCCGAATTACGAACTCAGTAGACTCAATAGGTAAAGTCTTACTGGATGCTAAGGTTTCACATATATATGAATGGGTAGAACCAGGGTCAATCAAAGCAATCACATTAGTATCAAAGAGAGTAAAAGTACCGGTAATAACATCTGGCGAGGAAGCATCCTCACGTGCGCGTATAGCATAAGCCCTAGCAGGAGCACGAGCCTCAGATCTGGTCGTAGAATCCTTAGATCCTCTCTGACCACCACTAGCGTTGCCCGTATTTCTAGATGGTCTACCTCGAGCAGTGGTAGCACCCGATTTCCCACTCTGATTTGTATTCTGTTCAGACAACCTCGGGCAATCTTTAATGAAGTGGTCAACTGACTCGCACTTGTAACAGGAGTGGTCATGGAATCTACAACTCCCCGAATGCCATTTACCACAATAGTGACACTCCGTTCTATCTCGACGATCATTTCCCACACTGGCGACCGAAGTGACTTGTGCACTCGCGAGGGTCGATCGCGATCTCGTCTAGAAAAGCCGAAGTGTCTCTAGACGGCCTAAGCCATCTCTAAATTTCTTCGATGGTGTGGGAAGGGCTTCCCGAAGACCTCTTCTGAAACTCCTTGCTCCCGCCTCGACTTTTCTTTTCTCCATCTTGAGCTCCTTGGCTTTGCAAGCTCGCTCGACAAGTGCCACAAATTCTCGGATTTCCAAAATGCCAACATACGACTTTATATCATCATTCAATCCATACTCAAACGTTTACACATTACGGCTACGAGGAAATGCATTCTCGTGCGTCTGGCTAAGCCTTACAAACTTTCGTTCATAGTCGATGTAGACATAGAACCTTGTTTAAGTTCAAGAAATTCCTTCCGCTTTTGATCCATAAATCTCGTGATATACTTTTTCGAAACTTCGGTTTGGAAAAACTCCCGAGTTACTTGCTCTCTAGGCACTGTGAAGTCAACGTATTCCACCAATAGTAGGAAGAATCATGTAGCAAGGAGATGGCACACTTTAGGCACTCATCGGTGTGCAAGATAGCTCATCGAGTGCAGGATAGTGTTGTCCAACCAAAATTCCACTTGCTCGGCATTATCGCTGTTCGTAGCTTTGAATTCAATAGCCCCATGCTTTGGATTCATCAGCTGGGGCTTATTTGACCTTATTTGGTCAGCTCTAGGAGGTATCGTGAGTCTTGAGGTTGTGTTTGTCGGGAATGGAGGTTGTGGAGCAGTAGTATTAGTTCGAATGTATTGGTTGAACCAATCATTCATCACGCTAGAAAGCTTGTCTAGCTTCATCATTCGGATTACTAGCATTAGGTTGAGAGTCCGTCGGTCTTGTCCCTTGTGCGGGAGCGAGCACTACACTCTCAAGATCATCACTACTGCTTCGATCGGGATCGGGATCCATTACTATAAATAAGCACATTTGCAAATGTCGAAATCACCACACTATCAAATAATCACATAAAATGGCATGTATAGCTAAACCCAACGCATTACGGTAGTCCTAGAATCAACTAAACCGTAGCTCTGATACCAATTAAATTGTAACACCCGTGCAGAGACCGTTCAGGAGTCGGACAAGAGGGGTTAACGGCTTAATCCACTTATTTTCACGATCCATTTGAAAATTTTCCGGACAAGCGCTAACCGCGTCACTATCACCTTAAAAATCATAACTTGAGTTCCACAACTCGAAAATGAGTTTCGTAATTTTCCTTGAAACTAGACTCATATATCCATCCACAAAGTTTTTTCTAGAATTTTTGGTCAAGCCAATTAGTACAGTTTATTAGTTAAAGTCTCCCCTGTTACAGGGTTCGACTACTCTGACCTTCCTGCAATACGACTTGGATAACTCCTTGTACAGGGCTTCAATACTTATACTGTTTGTTTCTAATGAAACCTGACTCAAAAAGGAATCTATAAATATATGGTATGACTTCTAATTATCTTTGGTTAATTTATAGAGAATTTCCAAAGTCAGATCAGGGGATCCAGAAACCGTTCTGGCCCTGTCTCACGAAAACTTTAACATCTCACAATATACTGTTCATATGAATGTTTCGTTACTTTCCTATGAAAATAGATTCATCAAGGTTCGATTACATAATTTATTCACTATTTAATTCCATTCCTTATATTTTTAGTGATTTTTCACATCCACATCACTCTTCTTGCTGCCAGCATCTATTTTAAGGTAAACTTTACCTATTTCATGATCTGCATGGATCAACTAGAGTTTGTCATACATATACCAAAAGTGATCATGAATAACCATTCCCATGGCTAACCGTCACCAACATTTCCATACCTCTCGACGGACAACATACAAAATGATTATAATGCTATGACCAAAGTATATTTAAGCCATTTTCGCATGGCTATCCAAATTTACACAAAACCGAAGGGTACATGACCAACAACAAAAGGGTAGTCCTATACATGCCATTTCAAAGTTCAACCAAAAGTATACCAAAAGGGGCTTTGATAGTGTGGCGACTTCGACTTCAAAATTCGAGTCCGATGGTGAAGAACCAAAATCCATAAAGCAGAGAATTAAATAAAGGAGTAAGCATTAAATGCTTAGTAAGTTTTGAGCAAAGAATTTAAGCACATCCAAGTATAGCATTCATATAACTAAGCGGATAATTCCAAATATACATATTCTCAAATCATTCCTACTTCACATTCCAACCCTATATTCATACATAAGGGATCATCTTAGCCAAATACCGAAAGCTCATTACTCGATTGGCGAATATTATTCGAAGGAATCAACTATCCAATGCACATCTGAAACATACCTCATTGTTGGGATTTTACAAGCGTATTAACTGAAATTTTTACAGCAAGATTGCTCATTCCGAATCACGTACCTTGAATTTAACCCGATATAGCTACTCGTTAAAATGCCTTGGGACATAGCCGGTTATAGTAACTTCGCACAAATGCCTTTGGGACTTAACCCGGATTTAGTAACTCGCACCAATGCCTTGGGCTTAGCCCGAATTAGTAACTTCGCACAAATGCCTTCGGATCTTAGTCCGGATTGATAACTTCGCACCAATGCCTTGGGCTTAGCGAATTAGTAACTTGCACAAATGCCTTGGATCTTAGTCCGGATATAGTCACTTAGCACAAAGCCTTGGGACTTAGCAGGACATCATTCAATAACCATGCACATTTATCAATAAATCATGACACATCCGTATTTCATTTTCATTACCAAAGCTCAAACACAAGACACTTATCACACTTGCAATTTGGCTCAATAGCCACATACAAAGACATGATTTTGATTTGCTTAAAAGCGTGATCTAATCAAATCATAATCTAAGTTCCATTACTCGAAAACTTACCTCGGATGTTGTCGAGCGGCTTCAATGACTATTCAATCACTTTTTCCTTCCCTTTATCCAACTTTGTTCCTCTAGGCTCTTGAGCTAGTTCACACAAGTTTAACTTATTAAAGTCTCATTATGCTAGCTTATGGTCGAATATGACAAGAAATTTAATAGGTCATATGGCCACCCTTTAGCTCAAATACACAATGGTTATATCGCATTTTTAATCACCTTAAGCAATTTAATACAATTCATTCGAACATCAAAAGAGAAGCTCAAGGTACTTAGCCCATATATACATTAGACATTAAAGTCCCATATGTACGAAATCACGAATCGAATTCAACATATTAGCTAATATTCCCTTAGCGAATTTTCTAAGTCAAGATAAAGCCATCAATATGCTTACCTATGGCGAACATACACATCAACTTATGTACTCATTCATGTGGCGAACATACACATCTATGCTAAGGCCGATTGCAACACTTAATACATTCTACAAGTATGGTCACTTGTATTGACTAAACACCATTTTGTTTCAAGTTCAAAACTTGGCTAATACACATATATACACTATTAAAGCATCCTCTCCCTTTCCATCAATTCAACACATGCATTACTCATTAATATACAAAATTATATTCGCCTTGGCACACAACTTGCTAGCCGATTCTTCTCCATCTAGCAACTAATGCACATATGTGCTCATTTGTTAGACTCTACTTCATCTAACAACAACCATATTTCCCTTCTACTTCCTACCATGGCGAATGCATCACAACACCATACCATTTCAATTTTGGTCATGGTTAAACAAAGAACTTAATGTCTCACTCAAAAATGCTAAAAAGAAGATTCAAGAGTCATCAATCCACCATCACATGCATCATTACAAAGCTTCACTTTTAGCATGCAAATGACATCAACACAAATCCACCTTAGCGAATATCATCTCCATGACATAGTAAAGATTTGAACCATGGGCTAGTTAGAACTCAAACTAACAACTAAAAACATGCATGAATCTCATGGACAACATCAAACATACCTTAGTCTAGCAAACCACCATAGCCGATTTTCTCAAGCTCTTCCCCTTCTTCTCTTTCTTCTATTCGCCAAGAACAACCAAAGAATGAAGCCTTTTTTTTTTTTTTTTTTCTTTCTTCCATTCACGGCAAGGGGAGGGGCATGGATGAGACCATTTTTTTCATCACTCCTTCCTTTCATTATTTAATTACCATGCTCCTTATTTTATTTTTCCTAACATACATCACTAACATAACATGTTTGTGACATGTTTCCACCATAGCATGGTAGGCCACTATGTTTTAATTTGGCTAATTTCACATGCGGGACAAGCACTTTCCCACATATATTAATAGGCCACTTGAACACTTGCACGGCATATTTCTAAATTGTCTCACATAAGTCCCTACTAATAAATTTCACATACTTGACCAAATTAAAGTATGGAACTATCACACAAGCATTTACGCACATCATAAACATAGAATATAACCTTTAATTATTTATAAGACTCGGTTTCGTGGTCTCGAAACCACTTTCTGACTAGGGTCAATTTAGGGCTGTCACATAAACCTTAGGCAACGAAGATGGGTAGAGTTGCTTAAGGATTACGACTGTTCAATTGAGTACCACCTAGGTAAGGCTAACGTGGTGGCTGATGCATTGAGTCAAAGGGTTGTTACTGATTTAAGAGCCTTATTTGCACGTTTGAGTCTGTTTGACGATGGAAGTCTGTTCGCAGAATTGCAAGTGAGTCCTACTTGGACTGAGCAGATTAAAGAAAAATAGTTGAAGGATGATTCGTTAGTTCTTAGGTTTCGGCAAGTTGAGAATGGTGAGAATGAGGATTTTGGACTGAACACTGACGGAGTTCTGTGCTTTCGTGGAAGAGTTTGTATTCCGAAAGACCCTGAATTGAGGCGGTTAGTTTTAAAGGAGGCTCATGGGGGACCCTGTGCCATGCATCCTGGAGGGAATAAGTTATATCGAGATCTGCGAGAGGTGTCTTGGTGGCTCGGATCAAAGCGGAGGTGGACCGAATTTGTTGGGAAATGTCGGCGTGCCCGACAAGTTAGTACGAGCACCAATTGCGTTACGGATTACGCAACCGGTGAAAATTCCACTATGGAAGTGGGAGAGAGTAACTATGGACTTTGTGAGTGGGCTACCTTTGACACTCACCAAGAAAGATTCTGTGTGGGTGGTTGTGGATAGGTTAACAAAATCTGCACATTTCATACCAGTTCGTACTGATTACTCACTGCAAAAATTGGCCAGGTTGTATGTGGCAGAGATAGTGCGACTGCATGGAGTGCCAGTGTCAATTATTTCAGATCGAGACCCTAGGTTTACATCTCGGTTCTAGCAGAAGTTGTAGGAGGCATTGGGTACACGATTGGATTTCAATACTGCTTTTCATCCTGAGACGGAGTGGACAGTCGGAAAGGGTTATTCAAATTTTCGAGGATATGTTAAGAGGTTGTATCATCGATTTTCGTGGTAGTTGGGAGGACTACTTGCCATTGGTGGAGTTTACGTACAACAACAGCTACCAAACAAGTATTCAGATAGCTCTATATGAGGCACTTTATGGGCGGAGATGTCATACGCCTACGTGTTGGACAGAGTTGGATGAACGACAAGTGCTTGGACCGGTGTTAATGGCAGATACTGAAAGTAAGGTTAAGTTGATAAGAGATCGATTAAAGGAGGCATCTGATAGACAGAAGTCGTATGCGGATCTAAAGCACAAAGAGATTGAGTTCACTGTTGGGGATATGGTTTTCTTGAAGGTTTCACCTTGGAAGAAGATCTTGAGGTTCGGCAAGAAAGGAAAATTGAGTCTGCGGTTTATAGGGCCTTATCGAGTTCTTAAACGGGTAGGGCCAGTAGCGTATCAGTTAAAATTACCACCATAGTTTGACAGAATCCATGACGTCTTTCATGTGTCTATGTTGAGATGATATCGATCGGATCCTTCACATGTTGTGCCAGTGGAGGAGATTGAAGTAAAGACTGATTTGACCTTTGAAGAAGAACCCGTACAAATTTTAGATCAAGAGGTTAAAGTTTTAAGAAGGAAGCCGGTTCCATTGGTAAAAGTACTGTGGCGTAATCATGGAAGGGAAGAGGCTACTTGGGAGTCAGAAGAGACTATGCGTCAAAAATACCTTCAACTATTTAGATCAGGTAAATTTCGAGGCCGAAATTTCTTTAAGGGTGGTAGATTTGTAACGTCCTGATTTTTGGGATTTTTTCGGGTTTCTGTGATTTTTGGTAAATTTTGGAATTTTGGTGTTCTAAATATTGGAATTATGTTTAAATGTGTTAGTAGGTCTTTAGAAGGCCCAAGCCTAGGTTAAACATGGTAAAATATCAAGGTTGGATTTTAAGTGAATAGGAGACTGGGTTAAGTGGGCTTTAAGAAGAACTTCGTAAGTCATGACACAAATAAGGCTTTGGTAAAGTGGCAAGGTGGTGCCACTAGATTCCTAAGAAAATGGCACATAGGAAGGAATTGAAGGTCCAAGGTTCGAGTTGCAAGGTAGGAATGTAGTTACTTTTTAATTTTGAACATATGCTGGGCACATGATCACTCAAGAGAATTTCGGCAAGGGCCTTAGGGAGGTTGGGCCAATTGATTTAGTTGATATTAGGGTTAGGTTCTTTTCTTTTTCTGTCTTGGAGGATTAGGGTTAGCCACCTGAAAGTTTTCATTCATTCATTCTGAGTTTTCAAGTTCCTCTTCTTGATGCCAAATTTTCTCCCTCTCTTTTTCTCTATTTTCTTTCTTCCCTTATGCTTCTTCTGTTAGCCGAAACCTTCTGATCACACTACTCACCTTCTCTGTCGATCCCATCCACAACAAAACCTCCATAGCCGTTTGCCATAAAAGTCGAATCCCGAAACTCACTACTTGTGCCGATTTTTCCAAAGCCAAAATCCTTCGGTATTTTTGTTCCTCTTGATCAACATTCATCTTCTCTAAACCCTTGGTACCTATCGGTATCATTATTCCAAGGTTATAGCCTCGAATCATCATCTTCTTCAACACTTAAAAAGCCGGATTCGGGTTCTGCCATCGTTTAGAGGGTAGACCTACATCAGATCTACATAGAAATCAAAGAGGAATAAGTGGTAAGTGCTCATTACTTCAGATCTAGTCTTATTTCTTTCAAGTTAGAAAAAGCCAAAGTCCCTAAAGGTTAGGGAGGCTGTCGATTTGGGCTTGTAGCTCTAAGGGATGTTATAATTGTTTTATTTTGATAGTAGTGTGATCTAGAGGCTACTGATCGACAGCTTGGACAAGTGGAACGACTGGATCTAAACCTAGTTGCTAATTTTGGCAAAGGTAAGATCGCTAGTGCCTAAGGTGTTTTTGGCCGAATATGGTAAGAGGGTTAATACGTAGTTCGTTTTTGATAATTAGATTAACGTGTTAGTAATCCAATTGTAGGTAGTTCGTGTGTGTGGATCTCGTCAGCATATCATCCAAACAGGTGTGTAACTAACACCCTTTCATAGTCTAAATCGGCAAAAGCTGAAAAGTCGAAATGCCGAAAAATTGGTATTTTGTGGAGTTACGAGTGTGCGAATGCTCGTAAGGTAAATCGATTAACGTTTTTGGTAAACTACAATATTTAGACTGCAGAGTGCATGATTCCTGTGCCTTCGATATTTTTTGGCTTTATGGGCCAAAATTGGGATAATGGGCCAACGGGCTCAATTCGGTAAGAACACTCGGTAAGTGTTTTTGTTAGTATGCGAAAGGTGGGAATATGCATGAAAACCCTTAAAATTGATAAAATTACTGAAACACCTTTATAGGTGGAAAATTTCTGATTACCCTAGGAGTAAAATTACCGATATACCCTTAGGGTTAAGGTTGACTGAATACATGTTTGATGTTATTATTTCTTGCATGCCATGTTATTATTATCTGATGCATGGGACTGGGATACTGATGGAGGAAGTACTGAAAGTGGCTTGTCCACGTACTAGAGGCTTTGCCTCAACTTACCGATAACTGAGCAACAATGCTACAACTATGGAGTGTAGGGCTAGGTGGGTTGAGCTATTCCCCACATGGAGTGTAGGGCTGGTACGGGTGGAGTGTAGCGGTTGGTTATAGGCTGGGTTGGGGTTGCATACACGAATATGTCTGATCTGTTCTGTAATGGGCCTTTGGGCCATACTGATATCTGAAGATGGGGCTAAGGTCCAGTTTATTCTAAAAAGGGTTTTGGCCCAATACATACTGTTATCTGAATGGGCTTAGGCCCAATGGGCTGGAGCTGACTTGGGCTTTGAATGGGATTTCCTTACACATTGAGTTTTCCAAACTCACCCCTTTCCCTTCCATCCTTACAGGTGAGCCCTAGTTGGTGGACTTGGAGCTGGGCGGGATTCAAAGTAGCCACAAAGAATAATTTATGTTTTTCTTAAGTTTCGCAATTATTATTTTGATTATTTTGTTTCTGGTTTAAGTTGTAATAAGGCCGCTTTTCTTATTATTTTATTTATTTTGGGTATTTAAATTGGTTAGCTTTAAGGCGCGTTTTATAAAAGTTTCCTATTTTTAAAATATCACGATAACCGAGCAAAGCTTCCGCAATGTAAAAGTTTTCAAAGGAAATGAATATTTTAAATAGACTTAAACGTAATTAATTATTTGTGGACTAGTAACAGGCTTAAAGTGTGGGAATGGATGTGTGCATGTCTAGGAATGGATCTGTGAAGAGCTTGGTACTTAGCAAATTCAACAGACTCACCTCCTCTTTTACGGCTTCCTACGGTACTGACTTCCGTTCACTTTAACTTAAAACAAAACATTCTTCAAACCCTAAGAAATATTTTTGGATAAAACATAACTTCTTTAATAACTTTCCCCATATGACACGCTGAATTCGACCGTAACGTCTGGGCTGATTTTGGGGGGTTACATGTCATAACTGGTACGTTTTTGATTTCTAGTATGCCATACACTGCGTTGATAGATGTTGGATCTAACCATTCATATATTGCATGTGCTATATCTGGGTCACTGGGTGTGCCCTCTGAGGAGACCATGAGTGGGGTATCTGTACTAAGCCCTTTGGGTCACTTGGTTAGCGTAGATAAACTGTATAGAGATGTGCCTATTGAAACTCAAGGAAAAGTTTTCTCTAGAGATCTAATGGAGCTACCTTTCGGAGAATTCAATCTCATATTGGGAATGGATTGGCTTGTTAAGCATAGGGCTACTCTGGATTGTGCTGCTAAGCGAATAATGTTAAAGACCACAAAGGATGAGGAGGTTTTGGTGATAGGCGAGTGTAGGGATTATCTGTCTAATGTGGTGTCGGCATTGAGAGCCGAGAAGTGGATTCAAAAGGGATGTGAGGCTTATTTGGCATTTGTAAGCCAATCGGAACCTGAGGATCTGATAGTGGATAAAGTTAGAACCGTTAAGGATTTTCAAGATGCTTTTCCAGAGGAGCTTCCGGGTTTGTCCCCGAATCGAGAGGTTGAGTTTGGAATCGACTTGTTGCCTGGAACGGCATCGGTGTCCATTGTACCTTATAGGATGGGACCGAAGGAGTTGGTGGAGCTGAAAGCCCAAATTCAAGAGTTATTGGATAGAGGCTTCATTAGACCAAGTGTGTCTCTATGGGGAGCACCAGTGTTGCTCGTAAAGAAGAAAGATGGGTCAATGCAGATGTGCATCGATTATCGGCAGTTGAACAAACTGACGATTAAGAACAAGTACCCACTGCCGAGAATCGATGATTTATTCAACCAACTTAGAGGAGCTTCAGTATTTTCCAAGATTGACCTTCGATCTGGGTATCATCAGTTGAGGGTTAAGGAGGTGGATATTCACAAGATGGCATTCAGAACTCGGTATGGTCACTATGAGTTCTTGGTTATGCCATTTGGGTTGACGAATGCACGTGCGGCATTTATGGATCTGATGAATCGAGTGTTCCAGCCATACTTGGATCGATTCATGGTCGTCTTTATTGATGATATTCTGGTTTATTCTGAAACTGAGGAGAAGCATGATGAGCATCTTCATATTGTGTTGCAAGTACTGAGGGAGAAGGAGTTTTATGAAAAATTTAGTAAGTGTGAGTTCTGGTTGATAGAGGTAACTTTCTTGGGGCATGTTGTCTCTGCTGAAGGGATCAAGGTGGACCCTCGAAAGATTGAAGCGATTCTGGAATGGAAGCCACCCAGGTCAGTGTCGAAAATTCGAAGTTTTCTGGGTTTAGCTGGGTACTATAGAAGGTTTGTGGAAGGACTTTCTGTGATGGCTGTAACACCCCGTACCCGAGTCCGTTACCGGAGTCGAACACAAGGTGCACACAGACTTAACTTAATTGTTTCCACAGTCCATAAAAATTTCAGACAAGCTGGTTACTGCGTCACTGTTGGCTTAAAAATCATATCTTGAGTTTCAAAACTAGAAAATCAGTTTTGCAATTTTTTCCTGAAACTAGACTCATATTTCCATCTACAGATTTTTTTCTAGAATTTTTTGTCAAGCCAATTAGTACAGTTTATTAGTTAAAGTCTCCCATGTTACAGGGATCGACTACATTGACCTTCGTGCGTTACAACTTGAATATCTTCCTGTACAGGGATTCAATACTGATTACGTTTGTTTCTATAGAAACTATACTCAAAGAGGAATCTATGAATATATTGCATGACGCCTAATTATCTCTGGTTAATTTATAATGAATTTTCAAAGTCGGAACAGAGAATCCAGAAACTGTTCTGGCCCTGTTTCACGAAAACCTAAATATCTCTTAACATACAACTCATATGACCATTTCGTTTCTTCCATATGAAAGTAGATTCATCAAAGTTCATTTACATAATTTATTCACTATTTAATTCCATTCCTGTTATTTTTAGTGATTTTTTCACATCCACACCACTGCTGCTATCAGCATCTGTTTTCAAGGTAAACTTTACCTATTTCATGGTTTCCATGGACCAACTAGAGTTTTGTCATACATAAGCCCACATATGATCATATTTAGCCATTCCAAGGGCTGATCATTGCCCAACACTTCCATTCAGTCCATAGTCACATCATGAAACCATATATATATACATAAACACAAATGGTCTAATGCCATACTCCACTTATCTGAGCCATTTTCGCATGGTCGTACACACATACATCACAAAAAGTACTTGAAAAACAACAAAGGGTAGTCCTATACATGCCATATCCAGAGTTCAACTAAAGAGTACCAAAAGGGCTTTGATAGTGTGGATGACTTGACTTCAATGATCCCGAATCCGATAGCTAACGAGCAAAATCTATAAAGCAGAGAGCCAAAGCAGCGGGTAAGCATTTTAATGCTTAGTAAGTCTCAAGTAATGAAATCAGCTTTGACTAAAGTATTACATTCACATAGCTAAATGAATCACTTTAGTAATACACATTCTCATAATCATACTTACTTCACACTTCATCAACATATACACACACAAGGTATCAACCTATCTAAGAGCCGAAAGTTCGTTAGTCGATTGAGCGAATACTATTTCAAACGAATCGACTTTTCCGATGCACATGCAAACATACCTTATCGTTTGGGTTTTTCGCGTATTAATTGAATTTATTGCAGCACAAAACGCTCACTTTCAAACCAAGTTTCTTCGGAATTTAGCCGGATATTAGCACAAGCACAATTGCCTTCGGGTCTTAACCCGAGTATAGCAACTCGCACAAATGCCTTCGGGCCTTAGCCGGATATAACAACTTCGCACAAATGCCTTGGTCTTAACCGGATATAGCAACTTCGCACAAATGCCTTGGATCTTAACCCGGATATAATCACTAGCATAAATGCCTTCGGGGCTTAGCCCGGGTATCATTCAATTGCTCACGCACACATATATCAAAAATCACGACACGTCCATATTTCATTTTCGTTACTAAGGCTCAAACACAAAACATTTATCAAACCTTTCCAATTTGGCTCAATAGCCACACACAAAAGCATGATTTCAATTGACTTTACCACGTAGTCCCTACGCACATTCGCTATCCGCCATAATATGACAAATCATTTCAATATAATACAAGTAGGATCATTACTCGAAGACTTACCTCGGACGTGGTCGAGCGATTTCGACGGCTATTCGACTACTTTTTCCTTCCCTTTATCGGATTTAGCTCCCCTTTGCTCTTGAGCTTAATTTAACAAATAAATTGATTTAATCATTTGAGCATCGAAAGAGGAATTCAAGGTACTTAGCCCACATTTTTTTTTTCATTAGACATTGAAGTCACATATGTACGGAAATCATGAATCAAACTCAACACATTAGTTAGTACTCTCCTTAGCCGAATTTTCTAAGCCAAGAATAGGCATCAATATGCTTGCCTCTAACCGAATGCATGCACACCACTCCCCCTCATGTGACCGAATATGCATGTCCATGTTGAGGCCAATTATACACTTAATACCACACATAAACGGCATTCATTTTACTAACTAACGCATTCCATATTGTAACTCAATACGCATCAATCATTTACTTCATAACCGAAACATCATCATATGAAAATATATACGTTGAGATAGTATATATGTCATACCAATACATCATGTGCAAACATATATACACGTAGGTGCAAGGGCCGAATCCCAAGTTGCTTATAACCAAATATAAACATATATCCAAAGCTCAAATCTTACCTACCATGCAATATGCATAAATCATACCTATGGATATACCATGGCCGAATACATCACAACACCATATCATTTCAATTTTGGTTATGGTTGAACAAAGAACTTAATGTCTCACTCCAAAAATGCTAAAAAGAAGGTCCAAGAGCCATCAATCCACCATCACATGTATCATTAGCAAGCTTCATATTTACATGCAATGGCATCAACACAAAATCCACCTTGGCCGAATATCATCCCCATGACATAGCAAAGTTTTGAACCATAGACTAATTAGAACTCAAGCTAGCAACTAAAAACATGCATGAATCTCATGGAACACCATCAAACATACCTTAACTTAGATGCAAATATGGCCGAATATCTTCAACCTTTCTCCTTTCAAACCGGCCAAGAAGAACCAAAGGATGAAGCTTTTCTTTTCTCTCTTTTTTTTTCTTCCTAGTTTTGGCTCAAAGAAAGGATGAACAAATTTTTTTTTCTTTTTTCTTCAACTCACGGCAATGGGGGGATCACACACCTTCTTTCTTTTTTTTTTCATTTCTTTATTCCTCACCTTAGTTTAATGTTTCTTCCCATATTGCACCAACAAAACATGTCTATGACATGTTTTGCCCATCCTCCTTTGTCATGGCCGGCCACTAGCTATTAGGGGGGGAAATTTGACATGCAAGTCCTCCCTTTTGATTACATGCACTATTAGGTCCTTATAGATTAGCCTATCACATTTCAAAAGTGTCACACAAGTCCTAATAACTGAATTCACATGCAATCAACTAAATCGAAGCTTGAAATTTTCACACATTCATAAATACATATTCTAGACAATAAATATTACGTTCAAACATTTGGTGACTCGGTTTAGCGGTCCGAAACCACTTCCCTACTAGGGTCAATTTTGGGTGTCACAACTCTCCCCACTTAAGAAATTTTCGTCCCGAAAATCTTACCGGTAAATAGGTTTGGGTAACGCTCTTTCATAGAGCTCTCGGGTTCCCAAGTAGCTTCTTCCATCCCGTGTTTGAGCCATAACACTTTTACTAACGGAACCCTTTTGTTTCGCAACTCCTTCACTTCACAAGCTAGGATACAAACCGGTTCTTCTTCATAACTCATATCGGCTTGAATTTCAACCTCTGATGGACTAATTATGTGCGATGGATCAGATCTATAACGTCGAAGCATCGAAACATGAAAGACATCGTGAATCTTTTCAAGTTCAGGAGGCAAAATCAATCGATATGCAACTGGACCGACTCGTTCGGATACTTCATATGGCCCGATGAACCTCGGACTCAATTTGCCTTTACTACCAAATCGAGTATCTTTTTCCAAGGCGAAACTTTAAGAAACACTTTATCTCCCACCGATACTCAATGTCTTTTCGTTTCAGATCCGCGTCACGACTTCTCGACGATCGGAGGCTATCTTGATTTTCACGGATTACTTTTACTTTCATTCAGCATCTTTAATCAAATCCACTCGAAAATTTTACTTTCACCGAGCTCGGTCCAAAACAATGGTGTACGGCATTTACGATCGTACAACGCCTCGTAAGGTGCCATCCTAATACTTGATTGAAAACTATTGTTGTGGCGAATTCAATCAAAGGTAAATATCGTTCCCATGAACCATCGAACTCGAGGATGCAACATCTCAACATATCCTCAAGTATCCGAATTATCCGCCGGATTGACCATCGGTTTGGGGGTGAAAAGCGGTTTGAAATGCAACTTGGTACCCAAAGCTTCTTGCAATTTCTTCCAAAATCGCGAGGTGAATCTCGGATCTCTATCCGACACAACAGAAATCGGTACCCCGTGTAATCTCACAATCTAAGAAACGTACAATTTAGCTAGTTTATCTAATGAAAAATCCGTACGCACGGGGATAAAGTGAGCTGACTTAGTCAGTCTATCAACAACAACCCAAATCGCATCCTTCTTACTTGCTAATAATGGCAGTCCGGACACAAAGTCCATTGTGACTCGATCCCATTTCCACTCGAGTATTGTGATCGGCTGAAGTAATCCTGAAGGCACTTGATGTTCCGCTTTCACTTGTTGACATATTAAACATCTCGAAACAAAGTCAGAGATGTCTCGTTTCATACCATGCCACCAAAACTGACGTTTCAAATCGTTGTACATCTTCGTACTCCCCGGGTGAATTGACATTCGGCTACAATGGGCTTCATTCAGAATCATCGAAATGAGTTTCGAATTCCTTGGAACTCACAAACGACTTCTGAACCTCAAACAATCATCATCATCAATTTGAAACTCCGATTCCTTGTTCGGAACCCACTCAGCCCGTTTTGCAACCAATTCATCATCGACCTTCTGAGCTTCACGAATTTGATGAATCAATAATGGTTTGGCTTTTAATTCAGCTACTAACACATTGTCGGGTAGGATGCACAAGTGTACATTCATCGCTTCATAAGCTTAACGGTAATTTCCGGCTTAAGGCGCGCGCAACCACATTAGCCTTTCCAGGTGATAATCAATGACCAGCTCATAATCTTTCAACAACTCAATCCAACGCCTTTGTCGAGATTCAAGTCTCTTTGAGTCATCAAATATTTGAGACTTTTGTGATCCGAAAATACATGGCACTTCTCACCAAATAAGTAATGTCGCCATATTCAAGGTGAATACGATGGCAGCTAATTCGAGATCATGGATCGGATAATTCTTCTCATGTGGCTTTAATTGTCTCGACGATAGGCCACAACTCGACCCTCTTGCATCAATCGCAACCTAACCCAAGTAGGTAGGCGTCACTATAGATGACAAACTTTTTTCCGATTCGGCCGCACTAAAATTGAGCTTCCAGTCAAATAAGTTTTCGATTGATCAAAACTTTTCGACATTTTTCCGTCCATTCAACTTAACATCTTTTGAAGTAGCTTCGTCATGGGTGTGGCTATCATCGAGAAACCTTTTACAAACCGTCGGTAGTAACCGAAAAGTCCAAAGAAGCTCCGAACCTCAGTAATATTTCTCGGAGGCTTCCAATTAAGTATGGCTGAAATTTTGCATGGGTCGACTCGAATACCCGATGCAGATACCACATGACCCAAGAAGTTGACCTTTTTTAACCAGAACTCACACTTGCTGAACTTAGCATATAACTGCTTATCCCGTAAAATTTGCAATACTAATCTCAGGTGTTCAGCATGTTCGGTCTTATTTCTTGAATAGACCAAGATGTCATCAATGAACACGACTACGAACCGGTCCAAATACTGTCTGAAGATCCGATTCATCAAATCCATAAATACCACAGGGGCATTAGTGAGCCTGAACGGCATCACTAAGAACTTGTAGTGACTGTACCTCATTCTGAAAGCAGTTTTGTGTACGTCCGAATCTCAAATCCGCAACTGATAATAACCCGATCTCAAATCTATCTTTGAAAACACTGAGGCTCCCTTTAGTTGATCAAACAAATCATCAATACGCGGTAACAGATATTTGTTCTTTATCGTCACTTTATTTAGCTGACGATAGTCAATACACAACCTCATGGTTCCGTCCTTCTTTTCACAAATAATCTTGGTGCACCCAAGGTGAGAAACTTGGTCGAGCGAAACCTCTATCCGTCAATTCTTGCAACCGAGCTTTCAACTCCTTTAACTCGGTTGGTGCCATACGACACGGAGCTATCGAAATTGGCGTAGTCCGTGTACAAGCTCAATACCAAACTCTATCTCCGAACAGTGGCAAACCGGTAATTCTTGGGAAAACATCCGGTATTCGCAAACCACCAAGCACAGATTCGGTTTTATTTCTAACTCCTTATCATCAAGTACATACGCAAGGTATGCTTCGCACCCTTTCTTACATATTTACGGGCCAACATTGATGATATTACAGCTGGCAACCCCTTTAAGTCCGTAGACTCAACTTGGATCATCTTGTTATTTGCGCACCTCAAATCCTTAGTCTTGCTTTTGCAATTCACAACCGCATCATGCACGGTCAACTAATCCAACCCAAGAATAACATCAAATTCATCGAACGGCAAAAGCATCAAGTTCACGGAAAACAGAACCTCGAATTACTAGGGGCATTTCTTACACACTTTGTCAACAAGCACGTAACGACCCAAGGATTTGACACCGAATTACGAACTCGAGAGACTCAATAGGTAAAGTCTTCTTGGATGCTAAGGTTTCGCATATATAAGAATGAGTAGAACCGGGGTCAATCAAAGCAATCACATTTGTATCAAAGAGAGTGAAAGTACCCGGTAATAACATCTGGCGAGGAAGCATCCTCACGTGCGCGTATGGCATAAGCCCTAGCAGGAGCGCGAGCCTCGGATCTGGTCGTAGCATCTCTAGATCCTCTCTGACCACCACTAGCATTGCCCGTATTTCTAGATGGTCTACCTCGAGCAATGGTAGCACCCGGTTTCCCACTCTGATCTACATTCTGTTCAGACAACCTTGGGCAATCTTTAATGAAGTGGTCAACTGATCCGCACTTGTAACAGGAGCGGTCACGGAATCTACAACTTCGAATGCCATTTGCCACAATGTCGACACTCCGATTCGTCTCGACGTTCATTCCCAACACCGGCGGATCAAGTGCCTCGTGTACCCATTGTGGGGTCGATCACGATCTCGTTTAAAAAGGCCCGAGTGCCTCTAGACCGCCCACATCATCACGAAATTTCTTCGATGCTGTTGAAGAGACTTTCCGAGGATCTTTACTGAAACTCTCCGGTTCCCACATCCACTTTTGTTTTTCTTTTCTAAGCTCTTGACTTTACAAGCTCGCCGACAAGTACTACGAACTCTCGTATTTCAAGAATGCCAACAAACATTTTTATATCTTCATTCAGCCCATCCTCGAAGCGTTTACACATGATAGCCTCGGACGAAATACATTCCCGGCGTATCTACTAAGTCTAACAAATTTTCGCGTCGAATCGAGAATCGACATAGAACCTTGCTTAAGCTCAAGAAATTCCTTCCGCTTTTGATCAACAAATCTCGATCGATATAATTTTTCCGAAACTCGGTTTGGAAAAACTCCCAAGTTACTTGCTCTCGGGGCTGTGAAGTCGAGTACTCCACCAATAGTAGGCGTAATCGCATAGCAAGGAGATAGTACACTTTAGGCATTCATCGGTGTACAAGATAGCTCATCGAAAGTGCGGATAGTGTTGTCCAACCAAAATTCAGCTTGCTCGCATCGTTGCTATCCGTAGCTTTAAATTCAGAGCCCCATGTTTTGATTCTATCAACTGGGGCTTATTTGACCTTATTTTGTCGATTCTCGGAGGTATTGTAGGTCTTGAGGTGGTATTTGTCGGGAATGGAGGTTGTGGAGCAATTTGTATTGGTTCGAATGTATTGGTTGAACCAATCATTCATCACGCTATAAAAAGCTTGCCTAGCCTCATCATTCGGATTACTAGCATTAGGTTGAGAGTCATGGTATTTGTCCCTTGTCTTGGGAGCAGCGCCACACTCTCCACATCATCGCCTATCGCTTCGGTTGGGATCGGATTCATTACTATAAATAAACACAAATTCAAATGTCAGAAATCACCACACTATCAATTAATCACATAAAATGGCATGTATAGCTAGACCCAAACGCATTACGGTAGTCCTAAACTCGACTAAACAATAGCTCTGATACCAATAAAATTGTAACACCCCGTACCCGAGTCCGTTACCGGAGTCGAACACAAGGTGCACACAGACTTAACTTAATTGTTTTCACAGTCCATAAAAATTTCCAGACAAGCTAGTTACTGCATCACTGTAGCCTTAAAAATCATATCTTGAGTTTCAAAACTCGAAAATCAGTTTCGCAATTTTTTTCCCTGAAACTAGACTCATATGTCCATCTTACAGATTTTTTTCTAGAATTTTTGGTTGAGCCAATTAGTACAGTTTATTAGTTAAAGTCTCCCATGTTACAGGGATCGACTACACTGACCTTCGCGCGTTACAACTTGAATATCTCCCTGTACAGGGCTTCAATACTGATGCCGTTTGTTTCTATAGAAACTAGACTCAAAGAGGAATCTATACATATATGGAATGACGCCTAATTATCTTTGGTTAATTTATAATGAATTTCCAAAGTCGGAACAGGGAATCCAGAAACCGTTCAGGCCCTGTTTCACGAAAACCTAAATATCTCTTAACATACAACTCATATGACCGTTTCGTTTCTTCCATATGAAAGTAGATTCATCAAAGTTCATTTACATAATTTATTCACTATTTAATTCCATTCCTGATATTTTTAGTGATTTTTCACATCCACACCATCTTCTTTGTCAAGATCTGTTTTCAAGGTAAACTTTACCTATTTCATGGTTTCCATGGACCAACTAGAGTTTTGTCATACATAAGCCCACATATGATCATATTTAGCCATTCCAAGGGCTGATCATTGCCCAACACTTCCATTCCAGTCCATAGTCACATCATGAAACCATATATATACACATAAACACAAATGGTCTAATGCCATACTCCACTTATACGAGCCATTTTCGCATGGCTGTACACACATACATCACAAAAAGTACTTGAAAACCAGAGTTCAACTAAAGAGTACCAAAAGGGCTTTGATAGTGTGGATGACTTCGACTTCGATGATCCCAAATCCGATAGCTAACGAGCAAAATCTATAAAACAGAGAGCCAAAGCAACGGGGTAAGCATTTTAATGCTTAGTAAGTCTCAAGTAATGAAATCAGCTTTGACTAAAGTATTACATTCACATAGCTAAATGAATCACTTTAGTAATACACATTCTCATAATCATACTTACTTCACACTTTATCAATATATACACACACAAGGTATCAACCTATCTAAGAGCCGAAAGTTCGTTAGTCGATTGAATGAATACTATTTCAAACGAATCGACTTTTCCGATGCACATGCAAACATACCTTATCGTTTGGGTTTTTCGAGCATATTAATTGAATTTATTGCAGCACAAAACGCTCACTTTCAAACCAAGTTTCTTCGGAATTTAGCCGGATATAAGCACAAGTACAATTGCCTTCGGGTCTTAACCCGGGTATAGCAACTTCGCACAAATGCCTTGGTCTTAGCTCGGATATAACAACTCGCACAAATGCCTTGGTCTTAACCGGATATAGCAACTTCGCACAAATGCCTTGGTCTTAACCGGATATAATCACTAGCATAAATGCCTTCGGGGCTTAGCCCGGGTATCATTCAATTGCTCACGCACACATATATCAAAAATCACGACACGTCCATATTTCATTTTCATTACTAACGCTCAAACACAAAACATTTATCAAACCTTTCCAATTTCGGCTCAATAGCCACGCACAAAGAGCATGATTTCAATTGACTTTACCACGTAGTCCCTATGCACATTCGGCTATCCGCCATAATATGACAAATCATTTCAATATAATACAAGTAGGATCATTACTCAAAGACTTACCTCGGACGTGGTCGAGCGATTTCGACTGCTATTCGACTACTTTTTCCTTCCCTTTATCGGATTTAGCTCCCCTTTGCTCTTGAGCTTAATTTAACAAATAAATTGATTTAATCATTTGAGCATCAAAAGAGGAATTCAAGGTACTTAGCCCACATTTTTTTTTATTAGACATTGAAGTCACATATGTACGGAAATCATGAATCAAACTCAACACATTAGTTAGTACTCTCCTTAGCCGAATTTTCTAAGCCAAGAATAGGCATCAATATGCTTGCCTCTAACCGAATGCATGCACACCACTCCCCCTCATGTGGCCGAATATGCATGTCCATGTTGAGGCCAATTATACACTTAATACCACACATAAACGACATTTATTTTACTAACTAACGCATTCCATATTGTAACTCAATACGCATCAATCATTTACTTCATAACCGAAACATCATCATATGAAAATATATACCTTGAGATAGTATATATGTCATACCAATACATCATGTGCAAACATATATACATGTAGGTGCAAGGGCCGAATCCCAAGTTGTTTATAACGAAATATAAACATATATCCAAAGCTCAAATCTTACATACCATGCAATATGCATAAATCATACCTATGGATATACCGTGGCCGAATACATCACAACACCATATCATTTCAATTTTGGTTATGGTTAAACAAAGAACTTAATGTCTCACTCCAAAAATGCTAAAAAGAAGGTCCAAGAGCCATCAATCCACCATCACATGTATCATTAGCAAGCTTCATATTTACATGCAATGGCATCAACACAAAATCCACCTTGGCCGAATATCATCCCCATGACATAGCAAAGTTTTGAACCAAGCTAGCCACTAAAAACATGCATGAATCTCATGGAACACCATCAAACATACCTTAACTTAGATGCAAATATGGCCGAATATCTTCAACCTTTCTCCTTTCAAACTGGCCAAGAAGAACCAAAGGATGAAGCTTTTCTTTTCTCTCTTTTTTTTTTCTTCCTAGTTTTGGCTCAAAGAAAGGATGAACAATTTTTTTTTCTTTTTTCTTCAACTCAAGGCAATGGGGGGATCACACACCTTCTTTCTTTTTTTTTTCATTTCTTTATTCCTCACCTTAGTTTAATGTTTCTTCCCATATTGCACCAACAAAACATGTCTATGACATGTTTTGCCCATCCTCCTTTGTCATGGCCGGCCACTAGCTATTAGGGGGGGAAATTTGACATGCAAGTCCTCCCCTTTGATTACATGCACTATTAGGTCCTTATAGATTAGCCTATCACATTTCAAAAGTGTCACACAAGTCCTAATAACTGAATTCACATACAATCGACTAAATCGAAGCTTGAAATTTTCACACATTCATAAATACATATTCTAGACAATAAATATTACGTTCAAACATTTCGGTGACTCGGTTTAGCGGTCCCGAAACCACTTCCCTACTAGGGTCAATTTTGGGCTGTCACAATGGCGGTGCCTTTGAAAAAGCTTATAAGGAAGGGAGTACTGTTTGTTTGGACTGAGAAACAACATCAATCTTTTGAGAAACTGAAGAAATTTCTGATCGAGGCACTGTCATCGATTCAATGAGTCTGGAAAACATTTTACCGTATGCAGTGATGCATCACATGTAGGGTTGGGCTGTGTGCTGATGCAAGAGGGTAAAGTGGTTGCTTATGCTTCGTGATAGCTTAAACCACATAAAGTTAACTATCCTACTCATAATCTGGAGTTGGTAGCGGTAATTTTTGCGCTTAAGATTTGGAGACATTACCTGTACGGAGAAAGGTGTATTATATACACAGATCATAAGAGTCTTAAGTACTTGCTGACTCAGAAGGAGCTGAACCTTAGGCAGCGGAGATGGATAGAGTTGCTTAAGGATTACTTACCGTTGGCAGAGTTTGCATACAACAACAGTTATCACGTAAGTATTCGAATAGCTTATGAGGCACTGTATGGGCGAAGATGACGTACACCTAGTTGTTTGACTGTGTTGGGTGAACGACAAGTTCTTGGACCTGAGTTGGTGGCAGATACTGAGGATAAGGTAAAGTTGATTAGAGACCGGTTGAAGGAAGCATCTAATAGACAGAAGTTATATGCAGATTTGAAGCGCAAGGAAATTGAGTACTCTGTGGGTGATATAGTCTTCTTGAAGGTTTCACCTTGGAAGAAAATATTAAGGTTTGGGAGGAAAGGCAAGTTAAGTCCGTGGTTCATTGGGCCTTATCGGATTCTTAAGTGAGTGGGTCCAGTGGCTTATCAGTTGGAGCTACCTCTAGAGTTGGATAGGATTCATGATGTCTTCCACGTCTCTATGTTAAGGCGGTATCATTATGACCCTACTCATGTTGTGCCAGTTGCAGAGATCGAGGTCCAAACAGACTTGACTTTTGGGGAAGAGCCTATGTAGATTTTGGATCGAGATGTTAAGATTTTGAGGAGGAAATTAGTTCTGCTAGTAAAGGTGCTGTGGCGTAATCATGGCAGACAGGAAGCTACTTGGAAGCCAGAAGTGGCGATGCGTCAACAATATCCTCATCTGTTTGATTCAGGTAAAATTTCGAGGACGAAATTTCTTTAAGGAGGGTAGAGTTGTAACGCCCCAATTTTCAAGTTTTCTGTGTTTCTGTGATTTTTAAAATTTGTGTGTGCTCTGGTTGGTTAATATATATACTTTAGTAGGTTAGTGGGCCTTTGGAAGACCCAAACTTAAGTTAAATCCGTGGTAGTCTTCAAAATTTTAATTTTATGAACAGGTGATGCAATTGGTGTTTGGGCTTTTAAGAGTAAAGGGGTAAAAGATGACACAAAAAGGAGTGTGGTGTAGTGGCAAGGTAGCGCCACTTAGGGGACAAGGAAGTGACGCCATAGAGGAAGCAAGGGGTCCAAGGTTCAAGTTTTTGCTCTTGCAATATATTTTGGTTTTTCTTTTCAATAAATCTGGAAGCAAGTAGGTGCCCTTTAAAGTTTAATGTGTTGGATTTATGACACAAATGAGTTGATGGCCTAGTGGTGGTGGCGTGAGTTGGCATGTAAGAGGACTTTGGTTCGAATCCCTTGGCACGCAAAGGTTGATTATTTTGCTATGTTGGGATGGAAAGAGTTGGTGTTGGTATTAAACTCTATTGATTGAGGGATCCCACATCGGGAAGCTAACATAAGAGTAGATGGAGAGCTGGCTTTAAATAAAGCAAACCATGAGGAGAGTAGGCATACCCTTCTTGGCTGATCCCTTTCGCTTTGTGACGTGTTCGTTTGGGTTGGGCATCAGCTAAGAGTGTTTGGAGCGCGGATTAACTACAGTCTCCTAACAGGTGTGTATTTCTCATTACTCTAGCAGTAGGACGGCTATTTCGGGCTGCAATGGGCTAAAATGGGCCATGTGGTCCCAATGGGTCCGCAGGCCTAAGTGGATAAGTTGTAGAATTACCGAAATACCCCTGTAGGATAAAATTACCGAAATACCCTTGTAGGGTAGAAATATCGAAATACCCCTGTAGGGTAAAATTACTGAGATACCCTTGTGGGGTAAAATTATAATTTTGCCCCTAGGGTGTTAAATGATTATTTTACCCCTCGTGCGTAAATGACTAACTTGTGTGATGATTGGGTTAGTTGACGTGGATTTATGTTAGTTATCGTTAATTCGTAAGTCTAATGTGTTAGTGATCGATTGTAGGATTATCGCGTGGGAGATATCGTCATCAATCGTCATCAACCAGGTGTGTAAACGACACCCTCCCTTAGACTGAATCGGTAAAAGCCGAATATAAAACGTTTTCATGGCGTGCAAGCGCTCGTGAGAGCGATTGTTAATGAATATGGTGCATTTGGATGATTAGAGTGCAGAGTGTGCATTTTCGTGCACAACGATATTTTTGGGCTTAATGGGCCGAAAACGGGCCAATGGGCCAACGGGCCCACTTTGGTAAAAAGACGAGGTAAGTACTTCTGATTACTTGGTAAATGTTAGAATGAGAATGAAAACTTAGCAATAGGTTATAATTACTGAAATACCATTATGCATGCAAAATTACAATTTTACCCCTAGGGTTATTTTTTTCTGAAAAGCATGATGTTCTATTTCTGTATACGTATGCCATGACATATTATTTCCGTTGCATGGGACATAGGTTTATATTGATGGAGGAAGCGTTCTGGTAGCTTCGCTGCGATCTGGTGGCCTCGCCACATATATCTATTCTGGTGACTTCGTCACAATATCGCGACCTCATTGCAATCTTGTTTCGCCACACATATATATATATATATATATATATATCTATTCGTGGCCTAGCCATAATATTCAGATCTGGTGACTCGTCACAATATCCGGTACTTACCGCAATTTCGTGGTGTGTAGCGGTTGGGTGGGTCGAGTAGTCTCCCACATGGTGTAGGCTGATGCACGGGTGTTATGGATGGCTCTAGGTTGGGATTTCTGCATTCATGATATATTTGTTCTGTATCTGCTATGGGCCTATGGGTTTCATTCTGATTTTTGTACTGGACCAAGGCCTAGATAAGTCTGACTCTGAGGTTTGATCTGTTTTGGGCTATGGTTAGGTTATGTTAAGCACTGAGTTTACCGAACTCACCCTTGATTTTCATCTTTGTAGGAAATCCCCAACATAGTGGGCTTGGAGCTGTGAGGGATTCGGAGTGGCCACATCATCTGCAAAGTTGGCTTTTCTAAGTTTGTTTATTTTTTATTATTTTTATATTCTAATTTAATTTTGGGTTTTAAGTTGTAATAAGGCCGCTATTTAAATTTCTTTTTTCCGTTATGATTTTTATTTTCTGATTATATTTATACTATGACGAAACTGCTAATGTTAGGCTACGTGGGTTCTCAAAATTAATGAACGTTTCCAAGACTCAACAGGCACAACAAATGGATAGCCTAAAGATTGATAAACCAGCTTTCCATTCAACCGATGTTTTTACAAAGACCACCCTAATCACTTAAACCAGTGAATGCATACTAAGTCGTAAGTCCATGTGACACGTCAGATCTGGCCATAACGTCTGGGCCGGGTTTGGGGTGTTACAAGAGCACCAAGAGTCAAAAGGAGCCAAAAATGAGCCAAAAGGGGACAAAATAGACCAAATCGAGAAAATGACACTGCCTAAGCCTTGCCACACGGGTAGCTCACACGTTCGTGTCTTTCGAGAGTGTCGACTAAGGCTTTCACGATTCACACGGCTTGGCCATTGACCCACACGGCCGTGTGCAATTTAACGGATCGAACACGGCCTGGCAATCACGTCACACGGCCGTGTCATACGGGCGTACCCCTACCGAGCCCAAGTTAAGTACAATTAGGAAAAGGCGGCTTTTGAGGGTTTCTAGGCATTCCAAAGCATATAAATACACACTAGAGAGGAAAAGAGGGGATGGAGAAGGGAGGTAAGGAATTACCTCAAGGAAGCCGATTGATCCATCTCAGAAGTTGGATTCATCGTCAAGACTGAAGATCTCTCCTCAATTTCCCTTCAGGAGTTTTGGATTTTCTTTATGTTTTGTATTCTTTATTCTTTTGAGATGTTTTCTTATTTAGTTATGGACTAAATCCCCTAAATACCTAAGGGGAATGAAACCTTCGATGAATCTTGTTATTATTTTCTGAATCGTATGATAAATATTTAAGTTGTTCTTAATTATATGTTCCTAATTCTTGTTTCGATATCCCAGGATACTGATTCAAGAGATGCTCTTATTCAGAGAAGGAATAGACCCTGTCTAAGAGTAATTTTGTCATAATTAAGCGGAGTTGATTGCACGCCTAGAAATAGGGTGACAAGATTTTACCAGATTAGGGTGAAACCTAATAAGGGGATCTATAGATCGAGTTAATGCAACATTAGAGTGTTAATTAGAGAAAAGTCTCGATTATTCAATCTAGGGATTAGACGTTATTAGTATTGAATCGGGATAATAACATAACTTAGGGATCTCCACGAAACAAGTTGAATGAATAAATTGTCCGATTCGGAGCCAGAATAACAAGTAAAGTCTAGGTGGATTTTTCCTTAGGTATTGTCTTCATTCAATCGACTTTCCCAAAAGCAGTTCCCTAATTCTTTTCTCTGTGCGTTCTTAGTTTAATTAGTTAATTAAAACAAAACCCTATTATTTTTAGGCTAGGCAATAATAAGACAGCCATTACTAGTACTTTTGGTTCCCTTAGGTACTATATCCCGGTCTTGCCATTACTATACTATTGTTCGATAAGTGCGCTTGCCTTTTCATCATGATAACAGTTAGTCTAGGTTTGATCTTCATTATAAATATTTATTACTTGTTACGAATCACGTGATCAAGTTTTTGGCGCCATTGCCGGGGATCCAAAATATTAGGAACGCTAAATTTTTATTACTTTAGCCATTTATTTTTCTTGCAATTTAATTTTAGTTTATTATTATTATTATTTATTAATTTACATATTTTTTCTCTTGGCAAGTTTTTATAGTTTATGACTAGAAGAAACCCGTCAGGACCATTAATTTTTGACGAAGAAATCGATCGCATAGTCTGTAGAAATCAAAGAGAAATAAGGTGTAGCTTACGATACACGGAGAACAAGCGAGAAGATGATACTCGACCCTCAACCGACGAGATGGCTGAAAACCAAGGCAATCAGCTACCTCCCACAATTACGGCTAATCAAAATCCTGCTCCACTTACTATTTATGATTATGCTAAACCTTCTTTAACAGGAATTGAATCTAGCATAGTCAGACCTGCTGTAGCTGCAAATACTTTTGAATTAAAGCCTAACACTATTCAGATGATACAACAGTTTGTTTAGTTTGATGGTTTGCAGTATGAAGATCCCAATGCTCACTTAGTGAACTTTTTGGAAATTTGCGATAGATTTAAAATCAATGGCGTTTCGTATGATGCCATACATCTTCGGTTGTTTCCCTTTTCATTGAGAAACAAAGCAAAATAGTGGTTGAACTCGTTACCACGAGGGTCTATCACTACTTGGGAACAAATGACCAATAAATTTTTACTAAAATATTTTTCGCTGGCTAAAACGGCTAAAATACATAATGATATCTCTTCTTTTGTGTAGATGGATTTAGAAACACTTTACGATACATGGGAGAGATACAAGGACTTACTGAGAAGGTGCCCTCACCATGGGTTACCGCTTTGGCTTCAAGTACAAACATTCCCCAATGGCCTGAATCCCTCGACTTGGCAAATGGTTGATGCAGCTGCTGGCGGAACCATCAACAATAAAACACTGGAAGATGCCTATGAATTTATAGAGGAGATGTCACTAAATAACTATCAGTGGCAAGTTATGAGGACAAAGCCAATGAAAACAGCCGACATTTATAACATCGATTTAGTCACCATGCTCTCTAATCAGGTAGGACTTCTCAATAAAAAGATTGACGGTTTACTTGGTTCTACGCAGGTACATCCAGTAATAAGGTCTGACTCAAGTGGCGGAGGTGTGCATACAGAATACCAATCCTTCAATCCTACAACTGAAGAATAACAAGTCAACTCTACAACTGAAGAATAACAAGTCAACTATGTGGGTAACAATAACTTCCGATCTCAAAATAACCCATAGAGTAATACTTATAATTCAAGTTGGAGGAACCACCCAAATTTCTCCTAGGGTGGTCAAGGGAATCAAAAGCCACAGAATCCTCAATGTTTTCAATAGCCACCTTATCAACAAGAGAAGAAACCAAACGTTGAGGAGATGCTCTCAAAATTCATATCAGTATCAGAAACTCGTTTCCAAAATACCGAGAGAACACTTAAAAATCAACAAGCATCGATCTAAGAACTCGAAACTCAGATAAGCCAGCTTTCCAAACTAATCTCGGAAAGACCACCAGGAAATTTATTTAGTAATACCAAATCAAGAGAGCATGTCAAAACGGTTACACTAAGGAGTGTGAAAGTGTTAGCGGAATCTGAAAAGAAGTTAGCACAAGAAGCTTTGGAAAGCGAAAAGAGGGAAGAAAAACCCAAAAATAGTGACAAACCAGTGCCGGAGGAATATACACCACCGGTTCCATATCCAGAAAAATTGAAAAAAGGTTGCATTGATGCACAATTTGGTAAGTTTCTTTAACTTTTTAAGTAATTACATATCAACTTACCTTTTGTTAAAGCTATCTCGCAGATGTCTACATACGCAGAATTTTTGAAGGAACTTTTAACAAATAAAAGGAAGTTCAAGGACTTATCTATAGTAGAGCTCAATGAGGAATGCTCTGCCATGCTCCAAAATAAGACGCCAACCAAACTAAAAGATCCAGGAAGTTTTACTATCGCTTGCTTAATTGGTAATCTGAATATTGAAAAAGCACAGCTGATTTAGGTGCTAGTATTAATTTAATGCCCTATAAAATGCTCAAACAACTTGGTCTTGGGGAACCTAAACCCACTAGGATGAGTATTCAATTAGCCAATAGATCTGCTAAATATCCCAGGGGTATTATAGAATTCGTACTCATAAAAGTAGATAAATTTATATTCCCTGTTAATTTTGTTGTGCTTGACATGGATGAAGATGTGGAAGCACCCTTAATTTTAGGGCGCCCATTCCTAGCCACTGCTAGAGCCGTGATTGACGTGGGTGACAGTAAGTTGGTACTTAGAGTAGGTGATGAGGAAATGATCTTTAAAATTTATGATGCTATGAGATTCTCTAGGGAACAGGATGATTCATGTTATTTCATTGACTCTATTGATCATATTACTCAAGAATCTTTTCAGGTACAAGAGGAGACGACAGAACCGTATCCAGCTCAAGATGAGGAGATAGGTAAGGAACCTAATGACCATCCGTCAAGACAAGTAGAATATGAGGGTATTAAGATAAACGATGAACTTAAGCAAAAACCCTCAATTGAGGAGCCTCCCAATCTGGTACTTAAACAATTACCAAACCATTTAGAATATGCATTCCTTGGAAATAATTCTACATTACCAGTTATTATTGCTTCTAGTTTGCAACCCAAGGAGAAAGAGGAATTAATCCAAGTATTAAAATAACATAAGAAGGCTATAGCATGGAAAATTTCTGACATTAAAGGAATCAGTCCTTCTTTTTGGACCCATAAAATTTTAATGGAAGATGAATACAAACCATGTGTGCAAGCTCAAATACGTCTGAACCCCAACATGAAGGAAGTTGTAAAAGTCGAGGTAATAAAAATTCTAGATACTGGAATTATTTATCCTATTTCTGACAGTTCTAGGGTAAGTTCAGTGCAGGTTGTCCCCAAGAAAAGCGGCATGGCGGTTGTGACCAATGAGAAGAATGAATTAATCCCAACAAGAACGGTTACAGGATGGAAAGTTTGCATAGGCTATAGGAAACTGAATGACGCCACAAGAAAAGATCACTTCCCCTTGCCATTCATTGACCAAATGTTAGAAAGATTATCCGGACACATGTATTACTGCTTTCTAGACGGACTCTCTGGTTACTTCCAAATCCCAATAGCTCCTGAAGATCAAGAAAAGATGACATTCACATGCCCATATGGCACGTTTGCTTATAGTAGAATGCCTTTTGGATTATGTAATGCCCCTGCTACTTTTCAGCACTATATGATAGCCATATTCAACGAATTCATGGAAGATATCGTAGACGTCTTCATGGATAATTTTTCGGTATTCAATAACTCTTTCCATATTTGAGTGCAATATTGCTCAAAGTGATTAAGGTGGTCAGAAGCTTTAGACAATGAAGCAGCCGCATGAATTGGTCGGTGACTCGATGGTGGATGAGAAGGTGGGTCCTCGTGAAATGTAGGGATATCATCAGGAATACCCTTGGCGTCATCCTCAATAGTAGCTCGTGTAAAGTCGGTATTGAGGAGGATCGAACCCATGATGATGCTCTATCATCCTCATATGGAGCATACTTTGGGTGCCCTATGGGGACATCTGGCCGATGAGTGTGAGCGATGAGGATTTCACCGATGTATTTAGAAGCCCAAAATATCGAGCTAGTCGAGTCACGTATGGGCCGTGCTGATGACTCCTTTTCGGTGTCGCTTAGTTTGATGGCAGAAAGCAAAGATGACGAAGTATGCAAGATAAAAAATATGCTCTTGCCTCATCCTCCACAGGAAGTATGTGTCGTGAGTGTTAAAGACCCCGGTGCTCTCTCGTCTCCCTGTTAATGTGTGTACCAAAAGGGCGTGGAGATATAGTAGAGCTGGGTCATAGATGCCTGTAGCAGGCATCATGGCTGACCAACATCATGAAGGCGCATAATGGATGTGACGATAGAGGTGTGAAAATTTTCAACCTCTATAAACTCGTCTGTATAAAGTCCCAAGGCGACATCGAATTCTAGGACACTCAGCTGTCGTACTAGACCACCAAGGCAGAATTGGACTGTTCTTGGGTCGTTGTACTCTACCATAACTATTTGTAACTGAAACATCAAGCATAGTTCCAAAGTGAACTCTAGATATGTCGACTCGATGATATCAAAGAAGCGGTCCCACAAAGTGGTGGCAAGAAGGGCCGAACTAAATCACTAGGTGGACCTACTCTAATGTGACCCAATCGATGCAATGACCCACACCAAGGGGTCAAGCATGTAGAATCTAAAATAATTCTTCCTGGAGCCCTGGTGGAAATTGAAAGAATGGATGGCGGATATTAGTGGTGGCACTCGAAGAGGTCGCACCTGGTCCCTTTTGCTTTTTAGAAGCGGGGACTGTAGCCTTTTTCCCGCGAGTATTTATCATAATGTATTGTGAAAGTAAACATAGAATTTAATTTGGACAAATCAACATAATGGGCAAACTAGGAAGAAACCAAATTCAACTTTAATCAAGCAGATGAAATAAGTAGACTTTTAACCCTAGTAGAAACTAACTAAATGATTACAGAATATTAATGAGCCAGTGAAATATGTATTAAATCAACAAAAAAATGACCTTAAAATATAGATACAGATTACTACAAATGCTTAAAACTTAACTTAGGATAAAATCATCAACAAGAACCAATAATATCAATGGAGCAATAACAATGTATTGAATTAGAAAGATAAACAGGGGTAAAGTAATGGGAATAAGAATACTAAAAATACCAATAGTAATAAAACAACTAAAATATTGTAAAGCACTTAGGGGTGCAAAAGAGGGAACCAATAGTGGTGGTCGGTGGTGGCCGCGACGGTGGACGGTGGTTGAACAGTCGGTGTTACAGGTTGAAGGTATGGGTAGTTGTGTGAGTGGAATGAAGGAAAAGGGAGGAGAGGAGAGGTTTTATGGCTGTGGGGGGTGAACAAGGAGGAAGAAGGGAGAAGAGGCAAGTTCATCGTTGGCGGCTCATCAGAGAATGGTGGCCAGAGTAGAAAGGGTTGTGCTTGCGGTGGCTGAAGGGTAGATGAATAGTAAAGGGAGTGAAAGGGATGAATAGTGGGTTTTAGATAGGGGTGGAGAGAAATTAGGGTTAAGAGAGGGGAATAAAAGAGGGCCACGGTCGTGCCAACCCCGTGTTGATCTACACGGTCGTGGCCCACGCCCGTGTGGTGTGTTCCTAGCCTGTGTTTTTCCGAAATCTTAGTCAGCGTCATGCACGGTCCCTTCGACATGCCTGTGTTTATTGGCCGTGTGCCTCACATGGCTGTGTCGCATGGCCATGTGCATGTATGTTCGCTTCTTTCACGCCCATGGTAGGTCCAACACGCCCGTGTTCATGACTTGTGCTTATGGTCTGGTAATATAAGTCAGTACTACACACTTCTTGTGGACACACCCGTGTGTCTAGGCCGTGTAACCCACACAGCCATATCACACGGCCATGTGGTGATTTATTCATTTCTCCCACGCCTGTGGTAGGTCCAACACGTCCGTGTCCATTGATCAGATTGCGCACGGCTTTCGGGCATGATCGTGCCATTAGCCCGTGTTCTGTTCTGACTTGTTAAATGTTTCAATCTTTGGGCAAGTTCCCGCACGGTCTCAGGCACACCCGTGTTCACTACTGTGAGAAGAGGGGGAAAGAAAGGAAAGGAAAAGAATGGGTGGGCGGTGGCCGGAGTGTGGAGGGGGTTGCGGCGGCTAGGGCTTGGGGGGAAAAGTTGATAAGAAGAAGACAAAAAATGTTAGGGTTGGGGGTTTTAAAAGAGACATGGTCATGTAAGGCCCGTGTTGGGCCACACGACCGTGTCACACGCCCTTGTGGACTATATGTAGCCCATGTTAATTGCGAATATTGAATGCCCATTCCTCACACGGCCTGGGACATGCTAGTGTGTCCAAGCCGTGCAGTTCCCACGGCCGTGTCGCACAACCGTGTGACATGTCCTTTTCTTCTCCCACGCCTGTGTGTTATCCCACACTCCCGTGTGCCTTACCCGTGTAACTCTCTGACTCATTTGAAATTTGAAATTTTAGCTCCAGTTTTCACATGGCCTAGAACACGCCCGTGTGAACAGGTCGTGTGGTTCACACACCGTGTCACATGATCATGTGGCTCGATACTTAGGGATTTTTAGCCCTATTTCCACACGACCAAGGACACGCCCGTGTGGGCCACTGTACCTACATTAAAATACGAAAAATAGCTAAAATAAATTAGTTAGTGGTGTTAGTGTTCGGATTACCTCCCAAGAAGTGCTTATTTATAGTCTAAGCTCCACTCACCTCATATTTGTACGATCATGGTGGTTCGAGGAGTTGAAACTCCTCATTCCTGTTATCAATCTTACCAAAATAAGGTTTTAGACGAGTACTATTTACCTTAAAAGTGCCAAATTTGGGATAAGTTACCTCGACTGTACCATATGGGAAAACGTTGAGTATCGAAAAAGGGTTTGCTCCATTGGGTTCAGAAGTGGCAACAGGAGGGTTTGCTTCATCTAACAGTACCTTGTCTCCAACCTTCAGTTGATTCGATTCACCTTTAACTTTATCATGACACTGCCTTGGTTTATCGGGTATCCTCGGTTTCTCCATAACTATTGTTCGCCATTCATCTAGTTCCTCGATTTGTAATCTTCATTCCTCAAGAGTTGTTTGTGGCTCCATCACTTTATCCCTTGGGATTTATTACACAAAAGTCTGAGCCAAAATGTTGTTCTTATGAAGAGAACTCGTAATAACATCTCGATCACTAGATAGTCTGACAAAATCGCGAGCTTGAAGTTTAATCCTATCATCGCCTACACGAAGCGTTAGTTCTCCTATACCAACATCAATAATAGTTCTAGCAGTTGCTAAAAAGGGTCTACCTAGAATTAAAGGTACGTCACTATCCTCATTCATGTCTAAAATAACAAAATCAACTGGGAATATAAATTTGTCAATTTTAACAAGCACATCTTCAATTATACCCCTAGGGAATCTAGTGGTTTTATCAGCTAATTGAATGCTCATCCTAGTTTGTTTGGGTTTCCCTAGTCCTAGCTACTTAAACATCTTGTAGGGCATGACATTAATACTTGCCCCTAAATCAGCTAGAGCATTGTTAACATTTAAATTCCTAATTAGGCAAGGAATCGTAAATCTCCCTGGATCTTTCAACTTGTTGGGCAGCTTGTTTTGTAGAATAGCTGAGCAAACTTCATTTAACTTCACTTTAAATGACTCATCTAACTTTCGTTTGTTTGATAAAAACTCCTTTAAAAATTTAACCGAGTTGGGCATCTACGAAAGGGTTTCAATAAATGATAAGTTAATATGTAATTTTCTTAATAATTTAAGAAATTTACCGAATTGTTCGTCTGTGTGGTCTTTCCTTATCACCTTAGGGTATGGCACACAAGGTTTATACTCATTACTTACCGACTCCTGTGTACCATGATTCACCTTATCCTTGCCATTACTTACCATAGACTCGTGCCTCATTTCAAATTTAGATTCAACTAACCCTTATTCGTTGCGCACAGTGATGGCATGGAGTTGCTTCCTTGGGTTAGTTTCTATGTTACTAGGCATGCTACCTTGTGGTCATTCAGAAAGCAACTTGGAAAGCTATCCTATTTGAGTTTTGAGCCCTTGAATTGATGCTTGCTGATTCTTAAGCGCTGTTTCGGTATTCTAAAAATGAGTTTCTGACACCAAGATGAAATTTGTGAGCATCTCTTCAAGGTTCGGTTTCTTCTCTTGTTGGTAAGGTGGTTGTTGAAAACCTGGAGGATGTTGTGGTCTTTGATTTCCTTGACCATCCCACGAGAGATTGGAATGGTTCCTCCAAACTTCATTATACGTGTTACTATACGAATTATTTTGATATCTAGAATTATTACCCATATAGTAGACTTGTTCCTCCTTGGTGCTAGGGTTGAAGGATGGATAGTCTGTGTTGTGTACTCCTCCTCCATTTGAATCACACCTCATCACTGGATGTACCTGAGTAGAACCATACAAATCATCAATCTTTTTATTTAAAAGTTCTACCTGGTTAGATAGCATAGTAACCACGTCGAGGTTGAAAACACCAGCTGCTTTTGCCGGCTTCGTTCTCATGACTTAGCACTGATAGTTATTCATCGACATCTCTTCAATAAATTCGTAAGCCTCTTCACGTGTTTTATTATTTAAAGTTCCATCGGTGGCTGCGTCGATCAATTGCCTTGTTGAGGGGTTCACACCATTGTAAAAAGTCTAAACCTAGAGCCATAGAGGTAACCCATGGTGAGGGCACCTTCTCAATAGATCTCTCCCATGCATCATAAAGTGTTTCTAAATCCATCTACACAAAAGAAGAGATATCATTCCTTAATTTAGCCATTTTAGCTGGCAGAAAATATTTAAGTAAAAATTTTTAGGTCATTTGTTCCCAAGTGGTGATTGACCTTTACGGTAACGAGTTCAACCACTATTTAGCCTTATTCCTCAATGAGAATAAAAACAATCGAAAGCGAACGGCATCGTCAAAAATGCCATTGATCTTAAAAGTGTCGCAGAATTCCAAAAAATTTGCTAAATGAGTGTTTGGATCCTCGTCCTGCAAACCATCAAACTGGACAAACTGTTGTATCATTTGAATCGTGTTAGGTTTTAGTTTAAAATTATTTGCAGCAACAGCAGGTCTAACTATACTCGATTCAGTTTCTGTTAAAGTAGGTTTAGCATAATTAAACATAGTACGAGGAGCGGGATTCTGATTCCCAGAATTACGGCAACCATAGGAGGCAGCGAATTATTTTGATTTTCAGTCATCTCTTCGATTGTAGTATGGATATCATCTTCTCGCTCTTCCTCTATGTATTGTAGACTTTGCCTTATTTCTCTTTGGTTTCTACGAGCTGTGCTCTCAATCTCACTGTCAAAAAGCAACGGTCCTGACGAGTTCCTCCTAGTCATAAACTAGAGACATCTACCGAAGCAATTAAAAAGAAAAATTTAGAAAAGAAAAATTAAACTAAAAATAAAAAGTAAATTGCAATAAAATTAAAAATGGCTAAAGTAATAAAAATCAAGCTTTCCTAATATATTAGTCCTGGCAACGGCGCCAAAAAGTTGATGATCGTGAAATAACTAAAAATTCGACTTAAGGTAAGCGCACCTATCGAGCATTAGTATAGTTATGGTGAGACAGGAAATATCGTATCCACGAGGACTAAAAGTACTAGTAATTACTATCTTTTTATTATCTAACCTAATAATTAAGAGAGTGTTTTATCTAAGACTAATTATCTAATTAACTAAGATTATGATAGAGATTAAAGTTGGAAAATACTTTTGGAAAATCGATGGAGGAGACAATACCCAAGGAAGAATCCACCTAGACTTCACTTATTACTTTTGAATTAGACAATTTATTCACTTGACTTAATCCGTAGAAATCCCTGATTTATGTTAATATCTCTCTCGAGACTAAAAACAACTGACTCTAGGTTGATTAATCGAAATCTCTTTCTAATTAAAACACCTATTGTCGCATTAACTCGATATATAGATTCCCTTATTAGATTTGACTCTAATCCGACAAATCTATGTCGTCCTATCTTTAGTATTGCATGAAACTCCACTTAATTATGAATGATCTACTCTTAAACAGGAACTTTTGCTCCACCGAATAAGCACATCAAAAACCTGAATTAATATCCTGGAATATTAAAGCAAGGGTTAAAACTCACAATTAATAATAAGAACAAGTATTTATCATATAATTCAAATAGTAATAAGATTCGTCTTAGGTTTCATCTCCCTTAGGTTTTTATGGAATTTAGTTCATAATAATGGAAAACATCTCAAAATTGGAAAACAATAAAACATAAAGAAACCCAAAGAACTTCTAAGAAAATTGAGTGGAGATCTTCAATCTTAAAGTAGATCCTACTTCCGAGCTGATTCCGATGATTGTCCTTGAGTATTTCCTGCCTTCTACTTTATCTTTCCCCCTTTAATCCTCTTCTAGGGTGTTTATATGGACTTTAGAATGCTCCAAAACCCTCAAAATTAGCCATTTTCGAGTAGAATTAGTCTTGGGCTCTAGAGGGACACGGCCGTGTGCCACGCCCGTATGAAGGTGCTCAATCCGTGTGTAATTTTGAGTTGGTTCTTAGTCGACACGATCATGACACACGGTGTGTGGCCTGCCCGTGTAGCTCACACGGGCATGTGGATTACCCGTGTAGAAGTACCTATGCCGTGTGAAACATTGAATTAGGCCCAATTTGTCCATTTTTAGCCCGTTTCTTGCTCTTTTTACTATCCTAAGCTCTCATGAGTATAAAACATGAAATTAACAGATTAGGAGCATCAAATTCATTAAATCTTATGATAGTCCTTCCAAAAATATGCCAAGCATGGGGTGAAAATATGTATTTATTATGGTTATCATCACACTATCACAATTTATATAATGACAAATATAGCTAAACTCGTCTTCGCTATGTAAAATTTGAGAATCAGCTAAACCGTGGCTCGGATACCACTAAATGTCACACCCCTAACCCTATCCATCGTCGAAACTAGGTTACGGAGCATTACCGGAACATTCAGAAACATTTACAAATAACTTATGTAAATTAATATTAATTTACCGAGATCATTCATAACATCCCTTGATTGGGCCCTCGAGGCACGCTACGAGCATTAGAATCGAGTCGGGACTTAACCCAAAACTTTAAGAATTTTTCATGACTTTTCAAAATTTTTCCAAGGTGCAAGGCTTACACGCCTGTGTGGTCCAAGGGACATGCCCATGCTAGAGGCCGTGTTCAACCTCATGTAATTATCTGACTTGTACACACTACCATGCCACACGCTTGTGTGCTAGGCCATGTGGTTAATTAATTCAATTCGAAATTAGGTGTAGGTTTTACACGACCAAGACACAAGCTCGTGTTTTAAGTCGTGTGGAACACACGGTTGAGACACATGCCCATGTCTCTACTCGTTTGCTCAATTCTGAACATTTTATTTCTCAAAATTAAGGTGAAGGGGACACACAGCCTAACCACATGCCCACGTTTACAGGTCGTATGTGTCATACGGTCTAGACACAAGTCCGTGTGTTTGCCCGTGCAGACAAAATGAATCCATTTCTATCTTCATTCTGCACTTGAAACAGACAACCAATACCAACCATTCCAAGCATTTAAAATAAGCAATTTCATGATTTAACATGACATATCATTGCAAGCACAAGTATTTTTAAACTTACATTGGTTTAACTTAGGTATTCACAACATTTGATCACATATTCTTAACATAACACATGTGTATATATATAGCATAATAATCTACTTAGTCAAACCAAAATGAACCATTACTAGCCATTTCAATGGCTACATTACAAAATAACATTTCAAGCCATTATTGGCCAAGTTTTCCTATACATGCCATTATACCAAAATGATTTTTACTAATTGTACCCAAAATGACTAGTTGATAGTGTGACGATGCTCTAGTGATCTCCAACCCTCGTGAGCTTCCGAGCACTATAAAATTGGGGAAAAATAAAATGAAGTAAGCATTACTTGCTTAGTAAGTTCGTATAACGGAAACTAAACTTACCAATCTTGCTTATTAAATCTAGGCATACAATGTTATGTTTCCATCCATTTGGTTAAACTACCTAATCACATACATTCAATCAAGCATGTTAGTTACCAAAATCATCATATCAATCAAGTAACATAGATGAGCTCATCAAGCAATATTCTTTCAAGTCATTATCATTTCATTTAAAGATTTCCATGCCATGTCAAGAGTTTTATGTCTGTTGAACCATTGAATTTCGATGGATGCTCAAGTAGTACACTCGAAGTGTACGATTCAATAATCCGTCAGATTCTTATTCAAGGTTACCCATTAGGGCACTTAACCAAGAAACACTCTCTCAAGTCACATATCGTATAACAGGATTACCAGTCCAGGCTAAATCCTTTATCTAACATGAGCTCAGAGGAGCTCGATTAGGATTACTAGTCTAGGCTAAACCCTAATCATAATGTATGCCCTAGAGGTATTATATCGGGATTACCCATCTGGGCTAAATCCTTCATATAATAAGGTCATTGGGATTACTCGTCCGAGCTAAATCTCGTCCGCAACAAATGCATGACCTTAACAGTTTCAGGAAAGTGCATATAATCATCGGAACTCAACATTCAATCGGGACTTAACCTTTTTTCACCATTTTCAAGCATGTATTAAATGTATCATGATAGTATTCAAGTAATGTATATCAATATAAATCACATTCCATACAACACAACATTCAATTAAACATATTTACATCCCGGATTAAGTTACACGAACTTACCGCAATACTTTTTTGTATAAAAGTCTACTAAGCTGAAACCTTTTCTTTTCCTCGATCTAACCTCAAATTAGTGTTTTTCAGATCTATTTAAATTAATTTAACCATCAATTTCACACATTTCATATTTAAATGGACTCAATTTACGTCCTAGGGAAAATTACCATTTTGTCCATGGGCCCGGAAAATGAAACTTGTGCAAATTACTCCCTATTCCAAGCCTAACCAAAGCCCCATTACAAATTTTCCAGCATATGTATTCATAAAATTTTAGAATTTTTCATCAAATTTTACAATTTTTCATTTTAGTCCCTAAATCATGTTTTCATCAAAAATCACTTAGTAAAAGTTGTTTATCTGTAAATAATCTTTCATTTTAAACATCCATGACCCATTTTCATACCTTGATAACTTTTCAAATTAATCCCTCAAATAGAGAGATTAAGATATCTTGGTTTTAAAAATACCAAAATTACTAAAAACGGGACAAGAGAACTTATCCAATTAGGCCTTGAAAGTTTCTTTTCTCTCACCTAGGGTTTCCGTGTGTTTTTAGGTTGAAGATGATGAAAATAAAATGACATATTTTCTTTTCATCTTTTAATTAATTAAGCATTTTGCTATTTCCAATTTAGTCCTTGCCCTTTTTCTATATCTCCATGGATGAGTCACCAAGAAAAATCTACATACTTTTGTTCATGGTCTAATTACCATATAAGGACCTCTAGTTTTGAATTCTATAGCTATTTGATTCTTATAGCTACTAGAATTTAACTTTCACATTTTATGCGATTTAGTCCTTCTCGTAATTAAACACTTAATCGATAAAATTTTTGTATCAACATTTTCACACAACATGCCTATTATAATACAAACCATATAATGAAATAAAAAATAAAATTTATTTTTGGGTCGAATTTGTGGTCCCGAAACCACTGTTCTAATTTCATTGAAAAATGGGTTGTTACAATGGTACTTCACTGTCTGCGAGTTTATTTTCTTGCTATAAGCTTGTATTTTAGATTTCTTTTAAGTGGTTGAATGGGTGGTTGCTCCTCTTTTCTATTAGACTCGATGATCTCATTAATGATTTGATGGTTTTCATGATCTTTTTTGAACATGATTTCTACTGGTGAAGGTGGGACGACTTCAGTACTGTCCTTCTGTGGTACAGGTGCATGGGTGGTTTCATTTTGTTCTTCTTCCTCACCCTCAATATTCACAGACTTTATTTTCTCTGGTTCCTCCTCGACTGCTTTCCCTTTTTCAGGATTTTCTCTCACAGTTGTAGGCTCTGCCTTGTCAGACAACATTTCAACTAGTTCCTTTTTAGCATGTCCAGCCTCGGGCAGGTGGTAGGAAATCCTTGGGGAAATTAGCGAATTTAGGCATTTTCTTAGTGAAGTTCTTCTACAGGGTTCTTTTCAAAACAATATCTTGATCCCTCACATAGGGCCAATAGAGTGCATGTTGTTCTTAAGCCTTTGTCATTTTTTTAGCAATTTGATATTGTTGAATCTCGAATAGTGACATTCTTTGCTCTAGTTACTCTAAGGACTACAACACTTTTTTTTCAAATAAACTTCAAAAGGTTCAAAAGGTTGAGGCTTTTACTGAGGCAAAGTGCCTGGTAGAAGATATAGGAGCCTTACTTTGCTGGTGTTGTTTTGGTGTTTCTACTCCTTGGATTTTTGCAAATATAGATCATGACATTCCCCCTTGTTTGAGGTAATATCCTCAGTGGAATTGAAAAGGACATTAGCTGTTCTATAGAGAGGAGTGCTTAAGGAAGGGAAATTTAGATTGCTCACATTTGTTTTTCCATACCAATGCACCTCATGAAAAATAACCTTCCCGATGTTGAGTTTCCTACCCATGATGATTGAATGCAATAGTATCATTCATTCCTTAGACATTGTGGAATTGTGGGTAGATGGCATTAACCTACTCTTGAGGAAGTGATACCAGACCTTACAAATGGGCTTTAGTGAAGTCCTATCAACTATGTGTCATTCTTGGCTGGATACAGTCCATCGAGTTCCTTCAACACACAAGTCCTTTAACACCTGATTGAAGCCTTCAACATTGATGTTTTTAGTGAATGGGGTACGCTCATCTTGAACATCTATCAGCCCAAATTAGGCATTGATTCTATCTTCATAAAATGGGACTGATGCTCCTCGAACATAAATGAAGGGGTTATTAGGGGAAGTTATATGTACGTAGAATTGTCGAACAACTTTTCCCAAAGCATTGTCCAAGTGGAAGTAGAAGATTTTCCAATTTTCCATTTCCACAATAAATGAACCCAACTTGTCATAACCCATGTGTGGCTCATCCTTAAACAAAAAACCTTGCTCAAAGCAGAATGGTCTTTTGGAAATGTTGTTGCCATATTTTGGTGCAGCAGCATTGGTGAAGAAAGTTTTCGGCTAGGTGACACTTGCTTGAGAAGATTTGGCACTTAGAAACTATTTTGACTCTTGCCATTGATTAGTTTTGAAGAATCCTTGTGAGTTTTCTATAGTCTAAATAGGAAAATAGTTTATGAAACTACTCAAGAGAAGTCAGTTGGAGGAAGTTTAGAGTTGAAAAAGGAATGTAAGGGAGGTTATGAAAGATGAAAAGAGAAACGTTGTGTAACTACGGGTAAATGAAAGAGTGTTGGTAGTTGGAGAAACCTAAATAGGGGTAAGAGATTGGTAGGTTTGTAGAAACTTATAGGGTAAGTAGTGTGAAAAATAGGGAAGAGGGAAAAGTAGAAAGGGTTTTGAAGGAAACCCTAGAATGACCTGGCCCTAAAATTTTTTTCCACTTTCTTCATGGGCTTCCCAACCAAGATAGGGTCTAGCAGTCCAAGATATTTTACTTGGACTTTTTCTCTCTTTTCAACCCACATTTTCTCTCGCTTCAATGTCCACTTACCCAATTTGGCATAATTTACTCCTGGATTACTGGGGCAAACACCTATTGGTACTACATCTATTGTGCTTGTACCTTCATTCTTTCTCTATAATTCTTGAAAAATCTGTACACTAATAAAAAAATATAATCAGAATTGAAAATAAAATCAAGTAATTAAATATGAAAATCGTAAAAACAAAATTAAAGAAAAACAAATAAAGAAAATAAAGACAGGAAAGAGATGTTGAGCTTAAACATCTTTAAGGTCAACGGATTTTTTTCTCAATTTACATGAGCACCCTAGTAGTGCTTTAAATGTTGTCCATTGACTTTAAATATGACCCCTGCCTGCATATCCTTGACGTCCACTGCTTCATGAAGGCATACTTTGGCTACTCCAAAGGGACCTGAATAACGAGAATTCATTTTGCCAAGGAACATTTTCAACCTTAAGTTGAATAACAAAACCTGTTGTCTTGGTTCAAATTTTCATGGCATAATTCTCTTATCATGCCAGCGCTTGGTTTTCTCCTTATAAAGTTTAGTATTCTTGTAATACCCCAAGAATTTCTACAGTAAGAAAGTAAGATATTATCCTTAAAATAGTAAATCAAGGAAATAAAGTGACAAAAAGGAAAATTTTGAGTTATGTGAACATTGGGAAGTATATTATGATATATTAATTCAAGAAAGGACTAAATCATAAAAGTGAGAAAAGTTTTGTTGTCAAAAAGTAAATACTCAAAATTTGAGGGGCTAAAGTGTAAATTTAAAAAGTTGAAGGTCCAATAGTGAAAATATTTTAAGGGTGGAATGATCTAGAAACTAAGGAAAATGGATAAATTAGGACCAAATTGAATAGGTAAAGAATTATGAGGGACTAAGTCCCAATTTTACCAAATTAACTGATGACTCAAGGATGAAATTTTAAAAGATCATGAAGGATAAAATGGTCAATTAGTAAGAGAGAGAATTTTAGAATATAATGATTATATTGAAGATATTTTAAATTAATTAATTAGATAAATATTATTTTATTAATATTTTAATAAGATATTTTTGAATATTTTATTTAATTATGAATAATATAAAAAGAAAGGAATATGAAAAAAAAGTTCTTTATCTTCATTCAAGGCTTCCAATGGCTATGAAAAGAGAAAGAAAGAAGGTTTTGTTTTTTTTACAATTTGGTCCTTCCACCAAAAACTCACCATTTTCACTTAGAAATCGAAAGAATTTCCATGGTTACCAAGAGAGAAAAATAATAAGGAGACCATGGGGAGCTAGAATATCAAGTTAGATTCAAGAAATAGAAGCTGAAGGAGAGAGAAAATCAAGTTAAAGATTGAAATCAATAAGACAAGTAAGAACATCAAGATTTCAATATATTTTTAAGTTTGATATTATTGAAAAAGCATGGAAATGATGTTAAAGTAGAGTTTTCATATGTAAGTTTCTATGTTCTTGATATGTTAGTGAAGAGAAATAAGAGAAAGTGATGGGAAATATTGTAGAGAAAGGAAATAAATGTGTTATAAACTTGGTAATCAACATTTTGCACAAAAATAGTTTTGGACAGCAGCAATAGTCTAACTTTGAAAAATCACCAAAAATTGTAGAAATTGAATTAGAGGTTGAATAAAATATGAAATTAAATTTTATTGAGTTTAGTTTCTCATAGAAGAAACGGTGTGAGAATGGAATTGTAAATTATGAGTTATAATATATTTTATGAGACAAGGTCAGAATGATTTCGGATTCCTCTGTTCTGACTTTGAAAAATCATCAAAACTTTTAGAAAAATAACTAGGGGTATAAATTTATATTTTTTAAATTCTTAATGAGTATATTTTCAAGAGAAACAAACAAAAACATCATCTAAACCCCATATTAAGATATAATTAATTTTTAGTGAAGAAAGGTCGAAGCTATCAAATAGCAGAACATGGATAAATTTGAAGATTTTACTGTATTTATTGGCCAAACTATAAATTCTGAAATTTTTATGGTAGAAAGATATTTTAGTCTAGTTTCTAAAACATTAAGCTGATCTTAATTTAGAATTCTTTAGCTCAAGCTACAAATAATTTAGTGACTATAACTCAAGTCGACAGCTTGATATGAACATATAAGTAAATAGTGGAATTATATATATACATTAAGGATGTGGAATGGAGAGGAGGAGCAGGAAAATATATGAATATTTAGCTAGTTTGGGTTTACATTAAAAATGGCTAATTTGCATGTTTTAGACTCAGGGGCTAAATTGAATAAAAGTATAACTTTAGGAGAATTTTTGTAAAAATATAAAAAATGACCGATTTGAAAGAAATGAATTGTTTTATTGTCTAAACTAATAAGTTGAACGAAATTATTAATTTAGATCAAGACCGGGTGAAAATCGAGGAAAATAGAAATTTCCAAAATGCCCTTAAATCATGGTATTTTTTCAATTTAGCCAGGTAAGTTCATATGGTTGAACTTTTATGATTATTTGTTAACCTAGAAATGATATAATGTATTATTTCAAGTGTTTGTCATTGGATTGTGACTATTGAAAGAATATGAAAAGTTGTTTGAATGTTCAAATTGAGTAGAATGTTGGGTTAAGTACGATTGTTCAGTGACAAGTGAAATGATAAGTGATGGATTGACAGATAAGACCATGGTTGAACCATGACAATTGTGTAAATGTAAAACCATAGCTGGGCTATGGCATTTCATTGAAAAGACCATAACTGGGTTATGGCATCGTGAACGTAAGACTATGGTTGGACCATGGTGGTATATGTGCACGTGTAAGACCATAGCTGGGCTATGGCATCATGAAGATGATAAGACAATATCTAGGATATGGCACTACGTGAGTAAGACCATGGCTAGGCCATGGCAATACAAGTGTAAGACCATAGTTGGACTAAGGCATAAAGAAAATGATGTACTCAAATCCATAAGACGTTCTCTAAATTGACAAAAATTGGTAAGTGACATATGAAATTAATATTGAAAGACTTATGGTTATTATTGATATTGATCTGAAATAAGTGTACCCATTGATATTTAAAGGATCCAATGGGAAAAGTTCTAATATGAGACAACACGAGTTTGAAATGAATTGTTATTGGTATATACCTGAAATACATGGAAATAATGGTACACGAAATATTGATATAATGAAGTGAAGGATATATGTTTATGAAGAACCGACAAAAGAATGATATGTATTATGACATGTAAATATGTGATTGTAACGCCCCAAATCCTAAAAACCCTATTAAAATTATTTTTTGTATGTTTCTGACATGGATGTTTGTCTGCCTTAGTGGTTTAGTGCTCTAGAAGTGTCTGGAAAGTCATGGGTTCAAGCTTGGCTTGAGCAAAAATTTTGTTTCTACCTGAATAAACCCTAGCTCTAGATAGTAGGCTTCTTAAATAAATGTTGTCTAGTGGTAAGTGGCGTGCAGAGTGTTTTAGGAGATCTGAGGTTGGAGGATTGTCAACGCAGAGTAGCATTTTATTTTCCTATGCTGTTGACACTGGGGATGTGACAGCCCTAAATTGACCCTAGCGAAAAGTGGTTTCGGGACCACAAAACCGAGTCTTATAAATAATTAAAGGTTATATTCTGTGTTTATGATGTGCGTAAATGCTTGTGTGATAGTTCCATACTTTAATTTGGTCAGTGTATGTGAAATTTATTAGTAGGGACTTATGTGAGACAATTTAGAAATATGCTAGGCAAGTGTTCAAGTGGCCTATTAATATATGTGGGAAAGTGCTTGTCCTTGCATGTCAAATTAGCCAAATTAAAGCATAGTGGCCGGCCATGCTATGGGTGGAAACATGTCACAAACATGTTATGTTAGGAAAAATAAAATAAGGAGCATGGTAATTAAATAATGAAAGGGAGGAGTGATGAAAAAAAAAATGGTCTCATCCATGCCCCCCCCTTTGCCGTGAATGGAAGAAAGAAAAAAAAAGAAAAAAAGGCTTCATTCTTTGGTTGTTCTTGGCCGAATAGAAGAAAGAGAAGAAGGGGGAAGAGCTTGAGAAAATTGGCTATGGTGGTTTGCTAGACTAATGTATGTTTGATGTTGTCCATGAGATTCATGCATGTTTTTAGTTGTTAGTTTGAGTTCTAACTAGCCCATGGTTCAAATCTTTACTATGTCATGGAGATGATATTCGGCTAAGGTGGATTTGTGTTGATGTCATTTGCATGCTAAAAGTGAAGCTTTGTAATGATGCATGTGATGGTGGATTGATGACTCTTGAATCTTCTTTTTAGCATTTTTGAGTGAGACATTAAGTTCTATGTTTAACCATGACCAAAATTGAAATGGTATGGTGTTGTGATGCATTCGCCATGGTAGGAAGTAGAAGGAAATATGGTTGTTGTTAGATGAAGTAGAGTCTAACAAATGAGCACATATGTGCATTAGTTGCTAGATGGAGAAGAATCGTCTAGCAAGTTGTGTGCCAAGGCCGAATATAATTTTGTATATTAATGAGTAATGCATGTGTTGAATTGATGGAAAGGGAGAGGATGCTATAATAGTGTATATATGTGTATTAGCCAAGTTATGAACTTGAAACAAAATGGTGTTTAGTCAATACAAGTGACCATACTTGTAGAATGTATTAAGTGTTGCAATCGGCCTTAGCATAGATGTGTATGTTCGGCCACATGAATGAGTACATAAGTTGATGTGTATGTTCGGCCATAGGTAAGCATATTGATGGCTTTATCTTGACTTAGAAAATTTGGCTAAGGGGAATATTAGCTAATATGTTGAATTCAATTCGTGATTTCGTACATATGGGACTTTAATGTCTAATGTATATATGGGCTAAGTACCTTGAGCTTTTCTTTTGATGTTCGAATGAATTGTATTAAATTGCTTAAGGTGATTAAAAATGCGTATGGCCATTGTGTATTTGAGCTAAAGGGTGGCCATATGACCTATTAAATTTCTTGTCATATTCGACCATAAACTAGCATAATGAGACTTTAATAAGTTAAACTTATGTGAACTAGCTCAAGAGCCTAGAGGAACAAAGTTGGATAAAGGGAAGGAAAAAATGATTGAATAGCCGTTGAAGCCGTTCGACAACATCCAAGGTAAGTTTTCGAGTAATGGAACATAGATTATGATTTGATTAGATCATGTTTTAAGCAAATCAAAATCATGCTCTTTGTATGTGGCTATTGAGCCGAAATTGCAAGTGTGATAAGTGTCTTGTGTTTGAGCTTTGGTAATGAAAATAAAATACGGATGTGTCATGATTTATTGATAAATGTGCATGGTTATTCGAATGATGTCGGGCTAAGTCCCAAGGCTTTGTGCTAAGTGACTATATCCGGACTAAGATCCAAGGCATTTGTGCGAGTTATCGATTCGGGCTAAGCCCAAGGCATTGGTGCGAGTTACTAAATCCGGGTTAAGTCCCAAGGCATTTGTGCGAGTTACTATAACCGGCTATGTCCCAAGGCATTTGAACGAGTAGCTATATCCGGTTAAATTCAAGGTACGTGATTCAGAATGAGCGATCTTGCTGTAAAAATTTCAGTTAATACGCTTGTAAAATCCCAACAACGAGGTATGTTTCGTGTGTGCATTGGAATAGTTGATTCCCCTTCGAATAATATTCGCTCAGTCGAGTAATGAGCTTCCGGTATTTGGCTAAGATGATCCCTTATGTATGAATATAGGGGTTGGAATGTGAAGTAGGAATGATTTGAGAATATGTATATTTGGAATTATCCGTTTAGTTATATGAATGCTATGCTTCAGACGTGCTTAAATTCTTTGCTCAAAACTTACTAAGCATTTAATGCTTACTCCGTTTATTTAATTCTCTGTTTTATACATTTTGGTTCTTCAGCTATCGGACTCGGGAATTTTGAAATCGAAGTTGCCCACACTATCAAAGCCCCTTTTGGTATACTTTTGGTTGAACTTTGAAATGGCATGTATAGGACTACCCTTTTGTTGTTGGTCATGTACCCTTCGGTTTTGTGTAAATTTGGATAGCCATGCGAAAATGGCTTAAATATACTTTGATCATAGCATTATAATCGTTTTGTATGTTGTTCGTCGAGAGGTATGGAAATGTTGGTAACGGTTAGCCATGGGAATGGTTATTCATGATCACTTTTGGTATATGTATGACAAACTCTAGTTGATCCATGGAGGATCATGAAATAGGTAAAGTTTCCCTTAAAAATAGATGCTGGCTGCAGCAGTGATGTGAATGTGAAAAATCACTAAAAATAGAAGGAATGGAATTAAATAGTGAATAAATTATGTAATCGAACGTTGATGAATCTATTTTCATAGGAAAGTAACGAAACGTTCATATGAACAGTATATTGTGAGATGTTAAAGTTTTCGTGAGACAGGGCCAGAACGTTTTCTGGATCCCCTGATCTGACTTTGGAAATTCTCTATAAATTAACCAGAGATAATTAGAAGTCATACCATATATGTATAGATTCCTTTTTGAGTCTAGTTCCATTAGAAACAAACGGCATAAGTATTGAAGCCCTGTACAAGGAGTTATCCAAGTCGTATTGCAGGAAGGTCAGAGTAGTCGAACCCTGTAATAGAGGAGACTTTAACTAATAAACTGTACTAATTGGCTCAACCAAAAGTTCGAGAAAAAACTTTGTGGATGAATATATGAGTCTAGTTTCAGGAAAAAATTACGAAACTGATTTTTGAGTTGTGGAACTCAAGTTAAGATTTTTAAGGTGACAAGGACGCAGATTAGCCGCTTGTCCGGAAAATTTTCAAATGGATGTGAAAATAAGTGGATTAAGCCCGTTAACCCTCGTGTCCGACTCAACAACGGTATCGTGCACGGGTGTTACAATTTAATTGGTATCGAGCTACGGTTTAGTCGATTCTAGGACTACCGTAATGCGTTGGGTTTAGCTATACATGGCATTTTATGTGATTATTTGATAGTGTGGTGATTCGACATTTGCAAATGTGTTTATTTATAGTAATGGATCCCGATCCCGACCGAAGCGGTAGCTAATGATCTTGAGAGTGTAGTGCTGCTCCTTTGACAAGGGACAATGGCGGACTCTCAACCTAATGCTAGTAATCCGAATGATGAAGCTAGACAAGCTTTTATAGCGTGATGAATGATTGGTTCAACCAATACATTCGAACTAATACTACTGTTCCACAACCTCCATTCCCGACAAACACAACCCCGCACCTACAATGCCTCCGTAGCTGACCAAATAAGGTCAAATAAGCCCCATTGATGTAATCCAAAGCATGGGGCTATGAATTTAAAGCTACGGACATGATGATGCCGAGCGGCGGAATTTTGGTTGGACAACACTATCCGCACTCGATGAGCTATCTTGCACACCGATGAGTGCCTAAAGTGTGCCATCTTCTTGCTACGTGATTCTGCCTACTATTGGTGGAATACGTTGACTTCTGTTGTGCCTAGAGAGCAAGTAACTTGGGAGTTTTTCCAAACCGAGTTTCGAAAAAAAGTATATTAGTCAGAGATTTATGGATAAAAAACGGAGGAATTTCTTGAACTTAAACAAGGTTCCATGTCGGTTACTGACTATGAACGAAAGTTTGTAAGGCTTAGCCGGTACGCACGAGAATGCATTTCCTCAGAAGCCGTAATGTGTAAACGTTTCGAGGATGGATTAAAAGATGATATAAAGCTGTATGTTGGCATTTTGGAAATCCGAGAATTTGTGGCACTTGTCGAGCGAGCTTGCAAAGCCGAGAAGCTCAGTATGGAGAAAAGGAAAGCTGAGGCGGGAGCAAGGGAGTTTCGTAAGAGGTCTTTGGGGAAGCCCTTCCCATAGTCATCGAAGAAATTTAGAGATGGCTTAGGCCGGTCTAGAGACACTTCGGGGAAGCCCTGCGAGTGCACGAGTCACTTCGGTCGCCAGTGTGGCAAATGATCGTCGAGATAGAACGGAGTGTCAGTATTGTGGTAAATGGCATTCGGGGAGTTGTAGATTCCATGACCACTCCTGTTACAAGTGCGGGTCAGTTGACCACTTCATTAAAGATTGCCCGAGGTTGTCTGAACAGAATGCAAATCAGAGTGGGAAACCGGGTGCTACCACTGCTCGAGGTAGACCATCTAGAAATACGGGCAATGCTAGTGGTGGTCAGAGAGGATCTAAGGATGCTACGACCAGATTTGAGGCTCGTGCTCCTGCTAGGGCTTATGCTATACGCGCACGCGAGGATGCTTCCTCGCCAGATGTTATTACCGATACTTTTACTCTCTTTGATACTAATGTGATTGCTTTGATTGACCCTGGTTCTACCCATTCATATATATGTGAAACCTTAGCATCCAGTAAGTCTTTACCTATTGAGTCTACTGAGTTCGTAATTCAGGTGTCAAATCCCTTGGGTCGTTACGTGCTTGTCGACAAAGTGTGTAAGAAATGTCCCCTAGTAATTCGAGGTTCCTGTTTTCCGGCGGACTTGATGCTTTTTCCATTTGATGAATTTGATGTTATCCTCGATTTAGATTGGTTGACCGTGCATGATGCGGTTGTGAATTGCAAAAGCAAGACTATTGATTTGAGGTGCGCAAATAATGAGATAATCCGAGTTGAGTTTACGGACTTAAAGGGGTTGCCAGCTGTAATATCATCAATGTTGGCTCAGAAATATGTAAGAAAGGGGTGCGAAGCATACCTTGCGTATGTACTTGATGACAAAGAATTGGAAAAGAAACCGAATCTGCGGTGGTTTGTGAATACCGGATGTTTTTCGAAGAATTACCGGGTTTACCACCTGTTCGGGAAGTAGAGTTTGGTATTGAGCTTGTACCTAGGACTACGCCGATTTCGATAGCTCCGTATCGTATGGCACCAACCGAGTTAAAAGAGTTGAAAGCTCAGTTGCAAGAATTGACGGATAGAGGTTTCGCTCGACCAAGTTTCTCACCTTGGGGTGCACCAGTATTGTTTGTGAAAAAGAAGGACGGAACCATGAGGTTGTGCATTGACTATCGTCAGCTGAATAAAGTGACGATAAAGAATAAATATCCGTTACCGCGTATTGATGATTTATTTGATCAACTAAAGGGAGCCTCAGTGTTTTCAAAGATAGATTTGAGATCGGGTTATTACCAGTTGCGAATTCGAGATACGGCCACTACAAGTTCTTAGTGATGCCGTTTGGGCTCACTAATGCCCTATCAGATTTATGGATTTGATGAATCGGATCTTCGACGATGATTTGGACCGGTTCGTGGTTGTGTTCATTGACGACATCTTGGTCTATTCAAGAGATGAGACCGAACATGCTGAGCACCTGAGATTAGTGTTGCAAATTTTACGGGATAAGCAGTTATATGCTAAGTTCAGTAAGTGTGAGTTTTGGTTAAGAGAGGTTAGCTTCTTGGGCCATGTGGTATCCGTGATCGGGTATTCGAGTTGACCCGAGCAAAATTTCAGCCATACTTAACTGGAAGCCTTCAAGAAATATTACCGAGGTTCGAGCTTTTTGGGACTTGGTTACTACCGACGGTTTGTAAAGGTTTCTCGATGATAGCCACACCCATGACGAAGCTACTTCAAAAGATGTTAAGTTCGAATGGACGAAAAAATTTCGAAAAGTTTTGATCAATGAAAACTTATTTGATGAAGCTCAATTTTAGTGCGGCCGAATCGTGCAAAGAGTTTGTCATATATAGTGATGCCTCCTACTTGGGTTAGGTTGCGTATTGATGCAAGAAGGTAGAGTTGTGGCCTATGCGTCGAGACAATTAAAGCCACATGAGAAAAATTATCCGACCCATGATCTCGAATTAGCTACCATCTTATTTGCCTTGAAAATATGGCGACATTACTTATTTGGTGAGAAGTGCCATGTATTTTCGGATCACAAAAGTCTCAAATATTTGATGACTCAAAGAGACTTGAATCTGCGACAAAGGCGTTGGCTTGAGTTGTTGAAAGATTATGAACTTGTCATTGACTATCACCCGGGAAAGGCTAATGTGGTTGCGGATGCCTTAAGTCGTAAATCACTGTTTGCTTTACGAGCAATGAATGTACACTTGTCTATTTTATCCGACAATGTGTTAGTGGCGGAATTAAAGGCCAAACCATTGTTGATTCATCAAATTCGTGAAGCTCAGAAAGTCGATGATGAATTGGTTGCAAAACGGGCTGAATGTGTTCCGAATATGGAATCAGAGTTTCAAATTGATGAAGACGATTGTTTGAGGTTCAGAACTCGTTTGTGTGTTCCAAGAAATTCAGAACTCATTTCGATGATTCTGAACGAAGCTCATTGTAGCCGAATGTCAATTCACCCAGGGAGTATGAAAATGTACCATGACCTAAGACGTCCGTTTTGGTGGCATGGTATGAAACGAGACATTTCTGATTTTGTCTCGAAGTGCTTAGTATGTCAACAAGTGAAGGCGGAACATCAAGTGCCTACGGGTTTACTCCAGCTGATCATGATACCCGAATGCAAATGGGATCGAGTCACGATGGATTTTGTATCTGGGTTGCTAGTATCGGCAAGTAAGAAAGATGCGATTTGGGTTGTTGTGGATAGACTGACTAAGTCGGCTCACTTTATCCCCGTACGCACGGATTTTTCATTGGATAAACTAGCTGAATTGTATGTTTCTCAGATTGTGAGATTACACGGGGTACCGACTTCTATTGTGTCGGATAGAGATCCGAGATTCACCTCACGATTTTGGAAGAAATTGCAAAAAGCTTTGGGTACCAAGCTGCATTTTGGCACCGCTTTTCATCCACAAATCGATGGTCAATCCGAGCGGATAATTCAGATACTTGAGGATATGTTGAGATGTTGCATCCTCGAGTTTAGTGGTTCTTTGGAGCGGTATTTACCTTTGATTGGATTCGCTTACAACAATAGTTTTCAATCAAGTATTAAGATGGCACCCTACGAGGCTTTGTATGGGCGTAAATGCCGTACGCCATTGTTTTGGACCGAGCTCGGTGAAAGCAAAATTTTGAGTGGATTTGATTAAAGATGCTGAATGTAAAGTAAAAATAATTCGTGAAAGTCCAAGGCGAGATCGATCGTCGGAAGTCGTATGCGAATTTAAAACGAAGAGATATTGAGTATCAGGTGGGAGACAAAGTGTTCCTTAAGGTCTCACCTTGGAAAAAGATACTCAGATTTGGCCGTAAGGGCAAACTGAGTCCGAGGTTCATAGGGCCATATGAAGTATCCGAACGAGTTGGTCCATTCTATGTATAGATTGATTTTGCCTCGAACTTGAAAAGATTCACGACGCCTTTCATGTTTCAATGCTTCGACATTACAGATCCGATCCTTCAGACGTAGTAAACCCTCCGAGGTCGAAATTCAAGCCGATATGAGTTATGAAGAAGAACCGATTCAGATCCTATCTCATGAAGTGAAAGAGTTGCGAAACAAAAGGGTTCCGTTAGTGAAAGTGTTATGGCTCAAACACGGGATCGAAGAAGCTACTTGGGAACCCGAGAACTCTATGAAAAAGCAATACCCAAACCTATTTACAGGTAAGATTTTTGGGGACGAAAATTTCTTAAGTGGGGGAGAGTTGTGACAGCCCTAAATTGACCCTAGTCGGAAAGTGGTTTTGGGACCACGAAACCGAGTCTTATAAATAATTAAAGGTTATATTCTGTGTTTATGATGTGCGTAAATGCTTGTGTGATAGTTCCATACTTTAATTTGGTCAGTGTATGTGAAATTTATTAGTAGGGACTTATGTGAGACAATTTAGAAATATGCTAGGCAAGTGTTCAAGTGGCCTATTAATATATGTGGGAAAGTGCTTGTCCTTGCATGTCAAATTAGCCAAATTAAAGCATAGTGGCCGGCCATGCTATGGGTGGAAACATGTCACAAACATGTTATGTTAGGAAAAATAAAATAAGGAGCATGGTAATTAAATAATGAAAGGGAGGAGTGATGAAAAAAAAAAATGGTCTCATCCATGCCCCCCCCTTTGCCGTGAATGGAAGAAAGAAAAAAAAAGAAAAAAAGGCTTCATTCTTTGGTTGTTCTTTGCCGAATAGAAGAAAGAGAAGAAGGGGGAAGAGCTTGAGAAAATCGGCTATGGTGGTTTGCTAGACTAAGGTATGTTTGATGTTGTCCATGAGATTCATGCATGTTTTTAGTTGTTAGTTTGAGTTCTAACTAGCCCATGGTTCAAATCTTTACTATGTCATGGAGATGATATTCGGCTAAGGTGGATTTGTGTTGATGTCATTTGCATGCTAAAAGTGAAGCTTTGTAATGATGCATGTGATGGTGGAATGATGACTCTTGAATCTTCTTTTTAGCATTTTTGAGTGAGACATTAAGTTCTATGTTTAACCATGACCAAAATTGAAATGGTATGGTGTTGTGATGCATTCGGCCATGGTAGGAAGTAGAAGGGAAATATGGTTGTTGTTAGATGAAGTAGAGTCTAACAAATGAGCACATATGTGCATTAGTTGCTAGATGGAGAAGAATCGGCTAGCAAGTTGTGTGCCAAGGCGAATATAATTTTGTATATTAATGAGTAATGCATGTGTTGAATTGATGGAAAGGAGAGGATGCTTTAATAGTGTATATATGTGTATTAGCCAAGTTTTGAAGTTGAAACAAAATGGTGTTTAGTCAATACAAGTGACCATACTTGTAGAATGTATTAAGTGTTGCAATCGGCCTTAGCATGGATGTGTATGTTCGGCCACATGAATGAGTACATAAGTTGATGTGTATGTTCGGCCATAGGTAAGCATATTGATGGCTTTATCTTGACTTAGAAAATTTGGCTAAGGGGAATATTAGCTAATATGTTGAATTCGATTCGTGATTTCGTACATATGGGACTTTAATGTCTAATGTATATATGGGCTAAGTACCTTGAGCTTCTCTTTTGATGTTCGAATGAATTGTATTAAATTGCTTAAGGTGATTAAAAATGCGTATGACCATTGTGTATTTGAGCTAAAGGGTGGCCATATGACCTATTAAATTTCTTGTCATATTCGACCATAAGTGTAACACCCCGAACCCGAGACCATCGCCGGTGTCGGACACGAGGGGTTAGCAAGCCAAGTTCACTTGTTTTGCCCATCCATTGGACATTTCCAGTCAGGCTGGAAAAACTGCGTCACTGTTGCCTTAAAAATCATATCTCGAGTTTCAAAACTCGGAAACTGGTTTCGTAAATTTTCCCTGAATTTAGACTCATATATCCATCCATGGATTTATTTCTACAATTTTTGGTCGGGCCAATTGGTACAGTTTATTAGTTAAAGTCACCCATGTTACAGGGATCGACTGCTCTGACCTTCGCGTGGTATAACTTGAATATCTCTCTGTACAGGGCTTTAATGCTGATGCCGCTTGTTTCTAAGGAAACTAGACTCAAAATGGAATCTGAACATATATGGTATGTCTCCTAATTATTTTTGGATAATTTATAGTGAATTTTTAAAGTTGCAACAGGGAACCCAGAAACCATTCTGGTCCTGTCTCACAATAACTTTAATATCTCTTAACCTGTAACTCCTATGACCATTTCGTTTCTTCCATAAGAAAATAGACTCATCAAGGTTCATTTAAATAGCTTATTCACTATTTAATTCCATTCCTATGAATTTTGGTGATTTTTCACATTCACTCCACTGCAGCTGGCAGCATCTGTTTTTAAGGTAGGGCTTACCTATTTGGTAGTCTCCATGAATCAACTAGTCTTGCCATACATAGGTTCATATATGATCATTTTAACCATGCCAATGGCTGATCATATGACCAACATTCCTATTTCCAAGCCATAGCCACATCATGACACCAAATATATATATACAAACCACAATTAGTCTAAGTTCATGCTTCCCTTTTCGAGCCATTTTCGCATGGCCGTACATACTTACATTACAACATATTTAACAAACATGAGGTAGTCCTATACATGCCATCTCAAGTTCAACCAAAAATTTATACCAAAATGGAGGCTTGATAGTGTGGATGACTTGACTTCAACGATCCCAAATCCGATTGCTTCGAGCGAAATCTAAAAAAAAACTGAGAGCCAAAGCAACGGGGTAAGCATTTTTATGCTTAGTAAGTCTCAAGGAATATAATCAACTCTAATTACAGCAAAACATTCACATAGCCAAATGCATCATTTCATTTATACACATTCTTACTTCACACTTCATCATTATATAATTTCACAAGTATCAATCAATTCATTAGTCGATTGAGCGAATGTTGCTCAAACATGTCGACTTTCAATGCACATATAACGTACCTTATCCTTTGGGCTTTTCGAGTGTCTTGATTGAATTCATTACAGCAACCAACACTCACCTCCAGCCCAAGATTCTTGAATATAACCGGATATAATCACGCACAAATGCCTTGGTCTTAGCCCGGATAGAATAACTCATACGAATGCCTTCGGTCTTAGCCGGAATAGCCACTAGCACAATTGCCTTCGGGTCTTAACCCGGATATAATTTCCAGCATAATTGTCTTCGGGCTTAGCCCGGATATCATTCAATTTCTCATGCACACATACATCAATAATCATTGGACATACATATTTCATTTTCGTTACTAAGGCTCAAACACAATTATAATCATTAGCATATTCGCCGGGACTTAGCCCGGTGGAATTCAAATACTCATACACACATAATCAATAATCATACACATCCATATTTCATCTCACATAATTCAAGTAAGGTCACTTCTTGAGGACTTACCTCGGATGTTGTCGAATGGCTTTTTCGCTATTCGATCACCTTTTCCTTCCCCTTGTCCAATTGTGGCCCTCTTAGCTCTTGAGCTAATTCAAACAAATTCAATTTATTAAAACCTCATTGTGCTTGCTTATGGCCGAATATGACAAGGATTTTAAATGGTCATATGGCCACTCTTTAGCTTGAATACACAATGGTCATGCACATTTTATACTACATCAAGCAATTCAATACAATTTATTTGAGCATCAAGGAAATGCTAAGGCCTTCAATAGGCTACCCAAGGCCGAATATTCATGTACATGTTGAGGTCAAATTTGCACTTAATACCTCACAAAAACAGCATGCAATTTACTAATTAATGCTTTGCACATTGTGGCCCAAAACTTATAATATAGCATCAAGCACTTATATGTGTGCTAGGCCGAATTGTGCTTGCAATTTCACAAGCATTCTTCCACATTTTCTTCTTTAAACCAATATATTCATCACTTAGTTCATAACCAAACATAATGTGCAATCATATATATGCATATATGAGCATGGCGAATTTTCAAGGTGTCCATAGCCATCCAAAACACAAATTTTTAACTAACATGCAAGAAGCATGAATCATGCTCGAGAATGCATCATGGCGAATATGACAATCATGCTCCTTTTCAACTTCAATCATGATAAAACAAAGAGAAAACTCAAAGTCTTACTCAAGAGTAGGCAATCCATCTTTGCATGCATCATCATCAAGCTTCACACTTAGCATGCAATGGCTTTATCACTATAACAACTTTGGCCAAATACCATTTCCATGGCATAACAAAGATTTGAGCCATGGCTAACATGCACATCAAGTTAGCAACCAAAACATGCATGAAACTCCCAACACAACCTCATACATACCTTAATCTTGATGCAAATTTAGCCAAATCACCTTCTAGATCTCTTCTAAACAAAGGAAATGAAGCAAAATCCCTTCTTCCTCTTAGTATTTTCGCCAAAAGGAGAGAGCAAGCATGAACAAATTTTTTGTTTTTTCTTCTTGGTTGCACGGCAATGGGGTATGCTACTCTCACACATTTTTTTTTTCATTCTTTTCTTACCCGTGCTTATTTGTTTACTATTTCTCCCTAATGCCCAACAAAACATGTTTCATGACATGTTTAACCCATATCTCTTTGTCATGGCGGCCATTACTTGTAAAAGGGGAATTTGACATGCAAGTCCATTATTTTGCATGCATGCTTTAATTAGTCATCACCCCTTTCCCTATCGTATTTTCAAAGTTCACTACTAAGTCCTTTCTAGTGGAATTCACCTTTATAACACTAAATCAATCATCAAAAAAATGTCATACATGAATACACACATATTATAGGCATCGAAATAAATTTTAAATTATTGTTATGCCTCGGTTTTGTGGTCCCGAAACCACATTCCGGCTAGGGTCTATTTTGGGCTGTCACAACTCTCCCCCTCTTAAGAAATTTTCGTCCCCGAAAATCTTACCGGTAAATAGGTTTGGATATCGCTCTTTCATAGAGTTCTCGGTCTCCCAAGTAGCTTCTTCTATCCCGTGCTTGAGCCATAACACTTTCACTAGCGGAACCCGCTTGTTTCGCAACTCTTTCACTTCTCGTGATAGGATACGAATCGGTTCTTCCTCATAACTCATACTAGCTTGAATTTCAATTTCTGATGGACTAATCATGTGCGATGGATCGGATCTATAGCGTCGAAGCATCGAAACGTGAAAGACATCGTGAACCTTTTTGAGTTCAGGGGGCAAAATCAAGTGATATGCCACTGGACCGACTTGCTCTGATATCTCATATAGCCCAATGAACCTCGGCTCAACTTGCCCTTACTACCGAACTCGAGTATCCTTTTCCAAGGCGATACCTTGAGAAACACTTTATCACCCACGATACTCGATATCCTTACGCTTTAGATCCGCTGCACGACTTCGACGATCGGAGGCTATCTTCGACTTTCACGGATTACTTTCACTTTCGCTCAGCATCCCTAATCAAATCCACCCGAAAATCTTGCTTTCACCGAGCTCGGTCCAAAACAATGGTGTACGGCATTTACGACCGTACAAGGCCTCGTAGGTGCCATCTTAATACTTGATTGAAAGTCGTTGTTGTAAGCGAATTCAATCAACGGCAAATACCGCTCCCATGAACCACTAAACTCGAGGACGCAACATCTTAACATATCCTCAAGTATCTGAATTATCCGCCGGATTGACCATCGGTTTGGGGGTGAAAGGCGGTGCTGAAATGCAACTTGGTACCCAAAGCTTCTTGCAACTTTTTCCAAAATCGCGAGGTAAATCTCGGATCTCTATCCGACACGATGGAAATAGGCACCCGTGTAATCTCACAACCGAGAAACGCATAATTCGGCTAGTTTGTCCATTGAAAAATCTGACGTCACGGGGATAAAGTGGGCCGACTTAGTCAATCGATCTACCACGGCCCAAACCGCATCCTTCTTACTTGTCGACAATGGCGGTCCGGATACAAAGTCCATTGTGACTCGATCCCATTTCCACTCGGGTATCGTGATTGGTGAAGTAATCCTCAAGGCACCGATGTTCCGCTTTCACTTGTTGACATATTAAACATCTCAAACAAAGTCGGAGATGTCTCGCTTCATACCATGCCACCAAAACCGACGTTTCAAATCATTGTACATCTTCGTACTCCCGGGTGGATTGCCATTCGGCTACAATGGGCTTCATTCAAAATTATCGAAATGAGTTCAATTCTTTGGGACACAGATGACTTTTGAACCTCAAACAATCGTCATCGTCGATTTGAAACTCCGAGTCCTTGTTCAAACACACGCAGCCGTTTTGCAACCAACTCGTCGTCGACTTTTCGAGCTTCTCGAATTTGGTGTGTCAATAATGGTTTGGCTTTCAATTCAGCCACTAACACCTTTGTCGGATCGGACGCATAAGTGCACATTCATCGTCGTAAAGTGAATAACGATTTACAACTCAAGGCATCCGCAACCACATTCGCCTTTCCGGGTGATAGTCAATGATCAGCTCATAATCCTTTAACACTCGAGCCAACGTCTTTGTCGCAGATTTAAGTCTCTTTGCGTCATCAAATATTTGAGACTTTTGTGATCCGAGTATACATGGCACCTTTCACCAAATAAGTAATGTCGCCAAATCTTTAAGGCGAATACGATGGCGCCAACTCGAGATCATGAGTCGGATAATTTTTCTCATGTGGCTTTAATTGCCTCGACGATAGGCCACAACTCGACCTTCTTGCATTAATACGCAACCTAACCCAAGTAGAGAGGCATCGCTATAGATGACAAACTCCTTGCGGACTCGGGTTGCACTAGAATTGGGGCTTCATCAAATAAGTTTTCGATTGATCGAAACTTTTTGGCATTTCTCCATCCATTCGAACTTAACGTCCTTTTGGAGTAGCCGTCATCGGCGTGGCTATCGTTGAGAAGCCTTTACAAATCGTCGGTAATAACCAAGCAAGCCCCAAAAGCTCGAACCTCGAATATTTCTGGAGGCTTCCAATTAAGTATGGCTGAAATTTTATTCGGGTCGACTCGAATACCCGATGCAGATACCACATGACCCAAGAAGCTAACCTCTCTTAACCAGAACTCACACTTGCTGAACTTAGCATATAATTGCTTGTCCCGTAAAATTTGCAAGACTAACCGCGGTGTTCAGATGTTCGGTCTCATTTCTTGAATAGACCAAGATGTCATCAATGAACACGACTACGAATCGATCCAAATATGGTCTAAAGATCCGATTCATTAAATCCATAAATACCGTAGGGGCATTAGTGAGCCCAAACGGCATCACTAGGAACTCATAGTGACCATATCTCGTTCTGAAGGCGGTCTTGGGCACGTCCGAATCTCGGATTCGCAATTGATAGTAGCCCGATCTCAAATCTATTTTCGAGAACACCGAGGCTCCTTTGATTGATCGAACAAGTCGTCAATACGTGGCAACGGATATTTGTTCTTTATCGTCGCTTTGTTAAGCTGACGATAGTCGATGCACAGTCGCATGGTTCCATCCTTCTTCTTCACGAACAACACCGGCGCACCCCAAGGCGAAAAACTCGGCGAGCAAAACCTCTATCCACCAATTCTTGCAATCGAGCTTTCAACTCCTTTAATTCGTTGGTGCCATACGATACGGAGCTATCGAAATTGGAGTGGTACCAGGTACCAATTCGATGCCAAATTCTATTTCCCGAACAGGTGGTAAACCCGGCAATTCTTCGGGGAAAACATCCGGGTATTCACAAACCACGGGCACAGATTCGGGTTTCTTCTCGATTCCTTGTCATCGAAAGCACGACGCAAGGTACGCCGCGCCCTTTTCTTACATATTTCGGGCCAACATCGGCGATATTACGGTGGCAACCCTTTAAGTCCGTGGACTCAACCCGAATTATTTCATTATTCGCGCACCTCAAATCGATAGTCTTGCTCTTGCAATTTACAACCGCATCGTGCATGGTCAACCAATCCAAACCAAGAATAACATCGAACTCATCGAACGGCAAAAGCATCAAGTCCGCCGGAAAACAAGAACCTCGGAACACTAGGGGACTTTTCTTGCACACTTTGTTGACAAGCACGTAATGACCCAAGGGTTTGACACCGAATTACAAACTCAAGAGACTCAATGGGCAAAGTCTTCTTGGATGCTAAGGTTTCACATATATATGAATGAGTAGAACCGGGGTCAATCAAAGCAATCACATTTGTATTGAAAAGAGTGAAAGTACCGGTAATAACATCCGAGAGGCAAGATCCTCGGCGTGCGCGTATGGCATAAGTCCTAGCAGAGCACGAGCCTCGGATCCGATGGTAGCATCTCTAGATCCTCTCGACCGCCACCGACATTGCCCATATTTCTAGGTGGCCTACCTCGGCGATGGTAGCACCCGGTTTGCACTCTGAATTACATTCTGCTCATGCATCCTCGGGCAATCCTTCATAAAGTGGTCGGCCGATCCACACTTATAGCAGAGCGATCACGAAACCAACAGCTCCCCGAATGCCATTTGCCACAATGTGGACACTCCGCCTCTCTCGGCGATCATTTCCACCACCGTGATCGAGGTGACTCGTGTGGTCATAGGGGTCGATCGCGTCCTCGTCTAGAAAAGCCCAAACGCCTCTAGACCGGCTCGCATCATCTCGAAATCTCTTCGATGCTTGTTGAAGAGACTTTCGAGGACCTCTTTCGAATTCTCCGGTTCCCACATCAGCTTTTTGTTTCTCCTTTCTAAGCTCTTGACTTTACAAGCTCGCTCAACAAGTACTACGAACTCGTATCTCGAGAATCTCGACAAACATCCTTATATCATCATTCAGCCCATCCTCGAAGCGTTTACACATAATAGCTTCGGACGAAATGCATTCTCGCAGCGTCGGCTAAGCCTCACAAACTTTCGTTCAGTAGTCGGTAACGGACATAGAACCTTGCTTAAGATCAAGAAATTCCTCCGCTTTTGGTCGATGAATCTCGGTCGATATACTTTTTTGAACTCGGTTTGAAAGAATTCCCAAGTCACTTGCTCTCTAGGCACCACGAAGTCGAGTACTCCACCAATAGTAGGCGGACTCGCGTAGCAAGGAGATGGTACACTTTAAGCACTCATCGGTGTACAGGATAGCTCATCAAGCACCGGATAGTGTTATCTAACCAAAATTCAGCTCGCTTCGGCATCATCATCATCCGTAGCCTTAAATTCAGTGGCCCCATGTTTTGAATCCTATCGATCGGGGCTTACTTGACCTTATTTGGTCATCACCGGAGGTATTGTAGGGGCCGGGGTTGCATTTGTCGGGAATGGAGGTTGTGGAACAGCCGTGTTGGTTCGAATGTATTGATTAAACCATTCGTTCATCACACTATAAAAGGCTTGCCTAGCCTCGTCATTAGGATTGCTGGCCATAGGTTGAGAGTCATTGGCGCTGTCCCTTGCGCGAGCAAGCGCCACACTCTCCACATCATCAGCTATCGCTTCGGTTGGGATCGGGATCCATTGCTATAAACAAACACAAAGTCAAATTGTCAGAAATCACCACACTATCGATTCATCATTTAATGGCATGTATAGCTAGACCCCAAACACATCACGGTAGTCCTAGAATCGACTAAACCGTGGCTTTGATACCAATAAAATTGTAACACCTCGAACCCGAGACCATCGCCGGTGTCGGACACGAGGGGTTAGCAAGCCAAGTTCACTTGTTTTGCCCATCCATTGGACATTTCCAGTCAGGCTGGAAAAACTGCGTCACTGTTGCCTTAAAAATCATATCTCGAGTTTCAAAACTCGGAAACTGGTTTCATAAATTTTCCCTGAATTTAGACTCATATATCCATCCATGGATTTATTTCTAGAATTTTTGGTCGGGCCAATTGGTACAGTTTATTAGTTAAAGTCACCCATGTTACAGGGATCGACTTCTCTGACCTTCGCGTGGTATAACTTTAATATCTCTCTGTACAGGGATTTAATACTAATGACGCTTGTTTCTAAGGAAACTAGACTCAAAATGGAATCTTCACATATATGGTATGTCTCCTAATTATTTTTGGATAATTTATAGTGAATTTTTAAAGTTGCGACAGGGAACCCAGAAACCATTCTGGCCCTGTCTCACAATAACTTTAATATCTCTTAACCTGTAACTCCTATGACCATTTCGTTTCTTCCATAAGAAAATAGACTCATCAAGGTTCATTTACATAGCTTATTCACTATTTAATTCCATTCCTATGAATTTTGGTGATTTTTCACATTCACGCCACTGCAGCTGGTAGCATCTGTTTTTAAGGTAGGGCTTACCTATTTGGTAGTCTCCATGAATCAACTAGTCTTGCCATACATAGGTTCATATATGATCATTTTAACCATGCCAATGGCTGATCATATGACCAACATTCCTATTTCCAAGCCATAGCCACATCATGACACCAAATATATATATACAAACCACAATTAGTCTAAGTTCATGCTTCCTTTTCGAGCCATTTTCGCATGGCCGTACATACTTACATTACAACATATTTAACAAACATGAGGTAGTCCTATACATGCCATCTCAAGTTCAACCAAAATTTATACCAAAATGGAGGCTTGATAGTGTGGATGACTTCGACTTCAACGATCCCAAATCCGATTGCTTGAGCGAAATCTAAAAAAACCGAGAGCCAAAGCAACGGGTAAGCATTTTTATGCTTAGTAAGTCTCAAGGAATATAATCAACTCTAATTACAGCAATACATTCACATAGCCAAATGCATCATTTCATTTATACACATTCTTACTTCACACTTCATCATTATATAATTTCACAAGTATCAATCAATTCATTAGTCGATTGACCGAATGTTGCTCAAACATTTCGACTTTCAATGCACATATAACGTACCTTATCCTTTGGGCTTTTCGAGTGTCTTGATTGAATTCATTACAGCAACCAACACTCACCTCCAGCCCAAGATTCTTGAATATAACCGGATATAATCACGTGCACAAATGCCTTGGTCTTAGCCGGATAGAATAACTTCATACGAATGCCTTGGTCTTAGCCTGAATAGCCACTAGCACAATTGCCTTGGTCTTAACCCGGATATAATTTCCAGCATAATTGTCTTCGGGCTTAGCCCGGATATCATTCAATTTCTCATGCACACATACATCAATAATCATTGGACATACATATTTCATTTTCGTTACTAAGGCTCAAACACAATTATAATCATTAGCATATTCGCCGGGACTTAGCCCGGTGGAATTCAAATACTCATACACACATAATCAATAATTATACACATCCATATTTCATCTCACATAATTCAAGTAAGGTCACTTCTTGAGGACTTACCTCGGATGTTGTCGAACGGCTTTTTCGGCTATTCGATCACCTTTTCCTTCCCCTTGTCCAATTGTGGCCCTCTTAGCTCTTGAGCTAATTCAAACAAATTCAATTTATTAAAACCTCATTGTGCTTGCTTATGGCGAATATGACAAGGATTTTAAATGGTCATATGGCCACTCTTTAGCTTGAATACACAATGGTCATGCACATTTTATACTATATCAAGCAATTCAATACAATTTATTTGAGCATCAAGGAAATGCTAAGGCCTTCAATAGGCTACCCAAGGCGAATATTCATGTACATGTTGAGGTCAAATTTGCACTTAATACCTCACAAAAACAGCATGCAATTTACTAATTAATGCTTTGCACATTGTGGCCCAAAACTTATAATATAGCATCAAGCACTTATATGTGTGCTAGGTCAATTGTGCTTGCAATTTCACAAGCATTCTTCCACATTTTCTTCTTTAAACCAATATATTCATCACTTAGTTCATAACCAAACATAATGTGCAATCATATATATGCATATATGAGCATGGCCGAATTTTCAAGGTGTCCATAGCCATCCAAAACACAAATTTTAACTAACATGCAAGAAGCATGAATCATGCTCGAGAATGCATCATGGCGAATATGACAATCATGCTCCTTTTCAACTTCAATCATGATAAAACAAAGAGAAAACTCAAAGTCTTACTCAAGAGTAGGCAATCCATCTTTGCATGCATCATCATCAAGCTTCACACTTAGCATGCAATGGCTTTATCACTATAACAACTTTGGCCAAATACCATTTCCATGGCATAACAAAGATTTGAGCCATGGCTAACATGCACATCAAGTTAGCAACCAAAACATGCATGAAACTCCCAACACAACCTCATACATACCTTAATCTTGATGCAAATTTAGCCAAATCACCTTCTAGATCTCTTCTAAACAAAGGAAATGAAGCAAAAATCCCTTCTTCCTCTTAGTATTTTCGGCCAAAAAGGGAGAGAGCAAGCATGAACAAATTTTTTTGTTTTCTCTTCTTGGTTGCACGGCAATGGGGTATGCTACTCTCTCACACACATTTTTTTTTTTTCATTCTTTTCTTACCCATGCTTATTTGTTTACTATTTCTCCCTAATGCCCAACAAAACATGTTTCATGACATGTTTAACCCATATCTCTTTGTCATGGCCGGCCATTACTTGTAAAAAGGGGGAATTTGACATGCAAGTCCATTATTTTGCATGCATGCTTTAATTAGTCATCACCCCTTTCCCTATCGTATTTTCAAAGTTCACTACTAAGTCCTTTCTAGTGGAATTCACCTTTATAACACTAAATCAATCATCAAAAAAATGTCATACATGAATACACACATATTATAGGCATCGAAATAAATTTTAAATTATTGTTATGCCTCGGTTTTGTGGTCCCGAAACCACATTCCGGCTAGGGTCTATTTTGGGCTGTCACAATAAGCTAGCATAATGAGACTTTAATAAGTTAAACTTGTGTGAACTAGCTCAAGAGCCTAGAGGAACAAAGTTGGATAAAGGGAAGGAAAAAGTGATTGAATAGCCGTTGAAGCCGTTCGACAACATCCGAGGTAAGTTTTCGAGTAATGGAACTTAGATTATGATTTGATTAGATCATGTTTGAAGCAAATCAAAATCATGCTCTTTGTATGTGGCTATTGAGCCGAAATTGCAAGTGTGATAAGTGTCTTGTGTTTGAGCTTTGGTAATGAAAATGAAATACGGATGTGTCATGATTTATTGATAAATGTGCATGGTTATTCGAATGATGTCCGGCTAAGTCCCAAGGCTTTGTGCTGAGTGACTATATCCGACTAAGATCCGAAGGCATTTGTGCGAGTTACTAATTCGGGCTAAGCCCAAGGCATTGGTGCGAGTTACTAAATCCGGTTAAGTCCCGAAGGCATTTGTGCGAGTTACTATAACCGGGCTATGTCCCAAGGCATTTGAACGAGTAGCTATATCCGTTAAATTTCAAGGTACGTGATTCGGGAATGAGCGATCTTGCTGTAAAATTTCAGTTAATACGCTTGTAAAATCCCAACAACGAGGTATGTTTCGTATGTGCATTGGAATAGTTGATTCCTTGAATAATATTCGCCATCGAGTAATGAGCTTCGGTATTTGGCTAAGATGATCCCTTATGTATGAATATAGGGGTTGGAATGTGAAGTAGGAATGATTTGAGAATATGTATATTTGGAATTATCCGTTTAGTTATATGAATGCTATGCTTGGATGTGCTTAAATTCTTTGCTCAAAACTTACTAAGCATTTAATGCTTACTCTGCTTATTTAATTTATCATTTTATACATTTTGGTTCTTCAGCTATCGGACTCGGAATTTTGAAATCAAGTCGCCCACACTATCAAAGCCCTTTTGGTATACTTTTGGTTGAACTATGAAATGGCATGTATAGGACTACCCTTTTGTTGTTGGTCATGTACCCTTCGGTTTTGTGTAAATTTGGATAGCCATGCGAAAATGGCTTAAATATACTTTGATCATAGCATTATAATCGTTTTGTATGTTGTCCGTCGAGAGGTATGGAAATGTTGGTAACAATTAGCCATGGGAATGGTTATTCATGATCACTTTTGGTATATGTATGACAAACTCTAGTTGATCCATGGAGGATCATGAAATAGGTAAAGTTTACCTTAAAAATAGATACTGGCAGCAGCAGTGATGTAGATGTGAAAAATTACTAAAAATATAAGGAATGGAATTAAATAGTGAATAAATTATGTAATCGAACCTTGATGAATCTATTTTCATAGGAAAGTAACGAAAAGTTCATATGAACAGTATATTGTGAGATGTTAAAGTTTTCGTGAGACAGGGCCAGAACGTTTTCTGGATCCCCTGATGTGACTTTGGAAATTCTCTATAAATTAACCAGAGATAATTAGAAGTCATACCATATATGTATAGATTCCTTTTTGAGTCTAGTTTCATTAGAAACAAACAGCATAAGTATTTAAGCCCTGTACAAGGAGTTATCCAACTCGTATTACAGGAAGGTCAGAGTAGTCGAACCCTGTAACCGGGGAGACTTTAACTAATAAACTGTACTAATTGGCTTGACCAAAAATTCTAGAAAAACAATTGTGAATGGATATGTGAGTCTAGTTTCAGGGAAAAATTACAAAACTGATTTTCGAGTTGTGGAACTCAAGTTATGATTTTTAAGGTGACAGTGACGCAGTTAGCCAGTTGTCTGGAAAATTTTCAAATGGACTGTGAAAATAAGTGGATTAAGCCCGTTAACCCCTCGTGTCCGACTCCGGCAACGGTCTCGGGTACGGGGTGTTACAGGGGAAGTGTTGTAGTTGGACTAAAACTATAATGTTGAAGAGTGTAGGGAGTGTGGCTGAATTCTAGGGGCTTGTTGGAGCAAAATTTAGCTGTTGGAGATTTGGATAGGTGGGATATGCTTGACAGATTTTAAGAGTGATAATGGGAGAGATTTTAGGAGTTTCAAGGGGGTGGAAGAGGGGTGTGCTGACTTGGGACTCTCACTCTTGACAAATTTTGGTTTTGGCGGTCATTGTAAGTTTGATCTTGTTTTCTTTGGATCTTTTTCCCTTAATGGTCGTGAAACTAACTAAAAATTTTACTAAGGCAAGTGCACCTATCGAACAGTAGTATAGTTATGGTGAGACCAGGAATATCGTATCCACGAAGACTAAAAGTACTAATAATAACTATCTTTTTATTATTTAACATAAGAATTAAAGGATGTTTTTAAACTAAAACTAATTATCTAACTAACTAAGATTACGATAGAGATTAAAGTTGGAAAATACTTTTTAGAAGACCGATGGAGAAGACAATACCCAAGGAAAAATCCACCTAGACTTCACTTATTACTTCTGAATTAGACGATCTATTCACCTGACTTAATCTGTTGAAATCCCTAGTTTATGTTATTATCTCTCTCGATACTAAAAACAACTGACTCTGGGTTGACTAATCAAAATCTCTTTATAATTAAAACCCCTATTGTCGTATTAACTCGATCTATAGATTCCCTTATTAGATTTGACTCTAATCTGGCAGATTTATGTCATCCTAGCTCTAGAATTGCATGCAACTCCACTTAATTATGAATGATCTACTCTTAAACAGGGACTTTTACTCCACTGAATAAGCATATCAAAAACCTGGATTAATATCCTGGAATATTAAAAAAAGGGTTAAAACTCACAATTAAGAATAAGAACAAGTATTTATCACATAATTCAAATAGTAATAAGATTCGTCTTAGGTATCATCTCCCTTAGGTATTTAGGGAGTTTAGTTCATAATAATGGAAAACATCTCAAAATTGGGAAAACAACAAAACATAAAGAAACCCACAGAACTTCTAGGGAAATTGAATGGAGATCTTCAGTCTTGAAGTAGATCCTGCTTCTGAGTTGACTCCGATGGCTATCCTTGAGTATCTCCAGTCTTCTCCTCTGCATGTCCCCCTTTAATCCTCTTCTAGGGTGTTTATATAGACTTTGGGATGCCCAAAATTGCCCAAAATTAGCCTTTTCCGAGTAGAATTCAAATTGGGCTCGATAGGGACACGGCCGTGTGCCACACTCGTGTGAAGGTGCTCAGGCCGTGTGCAATTCTGACTTGGTTTAATGTTGACACGGCCATGACACACGGGCGTGTGGCCTACCCGTGTGCCTTACAAGGGTGTGTGGTTTGCCCGTGTGGAAATTCCTAGGCCGTGCGAAACACTGAATTAGGCCCATTTCATCTGTTTTTGGCCCATTTTTTGCTCTTTTCGCCTTCCTATGCTCACCTAAGTATAAAACATGAATTTAAAGGATTAGGAGCATCGAATTCAATGAAACTAAGGAAAAATCATCCTTAAATATGCCAAGCATGGGATTAAAATATGTTACTTTTGAGGTTTATCAAATATCCCCACACTTAAGCATTTGCTTGTCCTCAAGTAAAATCCTCAACTCACAATTAAAATAAATTCTTCTCAACTTGTAATTCTCACCAATAATGTTTGAAATAATCCACAAGTAATCATACGTTAAGAGCTTAACGAATAGAACATTAAAGTTTCAAACAATCCAAATTGAGCATTTTAATCATAAAATCATATGTATCCCTTTTATCTAAGTAATCACCTTTATTTCCAAATTGACATTGACATCCTCACTAATGATTCACTCAAATCACTCAAAGTCTTTAAGGTTCAATAATTAAGCACTCAATAGTCAAACATGAAAATTTATTACCATAGGCTTGGATGAAAATCAAATCTCCACCACTATAATGAGATGATACACAAATTAAAAGGTCTTTAACATGGTTGTAATGGGGCTTGGGTTAAAGGTGTGGATTAAGGCTGAGAAAGAGGGTTAGAATCGAGATTAATTTAAATAAATTACCAAACTTAGAAAAATGAAGGTAATTGTTGAATTACAAAAAAGTGCCAGAATTTGAACTATCCGAAACTAATGATGTGAACTTTTTCTCAATATAATAACTTTAACTTATCCAAGCTCTTTAGAACAATATGTAACTAAATGAATATAAATATACTTTTGTTTAAGAATAAGAACAAGTACAATAATGGAAAGTACAGAATAAGAAATAATTCAGGAACTAAAATGAACGAACATAGTTAGGTAACTAATAAAATCAAATCTCGATAAAAAGGGAGTCAATGAAAAGGGAGAAATCTTAACGAATCAAAAAGGGTTAAGTTGTGAGTTAATATTAAGGGGAAAATCAAGAAATAATAGTTAAAGCTCAAAGGGGTTCACTAGGGGTCAATTATATAGGTAGGCTTTTATGGGGTAAATAGGTTAAAACCTAAGTTCCTTTATCATTTTAGTATATCAAATCAAAGGTGTGGTCTCGACATGCATAATCGAAGCAAGTTCTAGAATAAAAAATCAATATTGACACACTCATAACCAATAAAATAAGTGAGCAACAAAGATATATGCTCTAAAAGGCTCAAAATCTCACGAAAATTATGGGTATTTGATGTCAATCCTGTAAATTCAAAACTTCAAGATAATACCTCAATTCAGGAAACAACCTAGCAATTTTAATTCTTAAAAGTCAACGTATCATGCTTGATCCTCTAATGTCTTAAAGTTTAAACAATCAATGCACAGTTACATATGATTTAATTCAAAACATATCAATAAAAATCATAAATCAATCATAATTCACTCTGATAATTATATGAGAAAATTATTTGAGAATAAGATAAAAATTTAGGGATTTTCTAATAATCACATAAATAACCTCCCCAGACTTAAGATTACATTGTCCTCAATGTACAAAGATAGATAATAGCAATATATGCATAATATCAGAAGAGAGGGAGAGAATCGAAACTGCCTTGAATTTTTGGATGAAATCCTTGTAATAACGAAAGCTAGAAGTGTAGATAATGCTAATGAAAGGCATGATTCTGAGTTACTAGTAAGAAAATAGACAGAGCTATGGAAGAGAATTAAGGGATCACTCGATAATAACCATAAAGAAAAACACAGTTCAAAATATAAAACATGTCTTCAAAAATAAATAAAATAAAATAAAATTAAAATTAAAAAAATAGTAATAATAAAAAAATAAAATGACTCAAAGGTCCTTATCATCGGATGCCGCATGGGTCAACGGTGCTGAAGGAGAGATGTGGAGGTGGTGGCAAATTTGTTGAAGAGTGGCATCGATGTTGTCGAATCATTCAAAACACTACTGCTCAAAGCAAGTAAGTCACTCGGATATATCTGTCAAAGTGGTAGCAGTGGGGCGGTGACTCTGTGACGGTGGGTCTTCATGAAGGGGAGAGACATCATCACTAATGTCCTCTAGTTCATCCTGGTCATTAGCGTGAATAAGTCTGTACTGAGGGGGGTCGTATCCGCAGTGTCGCTCTATCATCCTCATATGGATCATATTAGGAATTCCCCGAGGAGCCATCTAGCCTACTAGTGTGAGTGTCGATGACATCTCTAGAGTGTCGAAGAGGCCGAATTGTCGAGCGAGACGAGTCACGTAGGGACCAAGACAGATGGGACCCTTCCTATGGCAGTCCGTCTGATGGCGAAAAGCAAGTGCTATGAAATATGTCAAATAAAAGATGTGACCAGTCACCATGCTCCAATTATAGTATGCGTCAATAGTGCTTACAACTCATGCGCTCTCTCTTCTGCCAGTCAATATGTGAGCTAATAAGGAGTGGACGTATCGCAGAGCTGGAGAAAGAGATGTCACCTTCTAGCGACTCGCATCATAACGTATCTGACTAGCTGTGAGATTGGTTCAACAGCACAGAGGTGAGTAATGGATGTGACGTGATAAACGCCAAATGATACATGTTTTACCCCATATACTTAGCATATTTATGGATGTTTACTACTAGATTTGTGGATTTTGGTGCTTTTAATCCGGTTAATTCATGTTTTGTACCTAGGAGAGCACCAAAAGTCAAAAGGAGCCAAAAACGAGCTAAAAAGGGGACAAAACAGACCAAATCGAGAAGACCCACACGGCCTAAGCCTTGCCACACGGGCAGCTCACACGCTCGTGCCTTTCGAGGGTGTCGACCAAGGTTTACAAGACTCACACGGCCTGGCCATTGAGCCCACACGGCCGTGACAATTTAATGGATTGCACACGGCCTGGCAACCATGTCACACGGGTGTGTCCCTTTTTCAAGGAGTTGTATTCTACACAGAAAAAGGATACTTAGGGGTGACGAAAGCCAATCAAAAGCCTATATAAACACCCTAAGTATGACCTAGAAAGGGGGGTGTAACACCCCAATCTCGTATCCGTCGCCGGAATAGGTAAAGGGGCATTCCGGACTTGAAACTCATATCAGAACAGTAAAATTTTTGAACTTTTTCTTGAAATAAAGATCATTCATCTAAATAAGTACTAAAGACAGTCAGTGATACAATTTAAACTTCTATAAGTACACATTCAAAAGATGCCATTTTCGCATGGCTTATATACATTAACCGAAATATTCTTCGGCCACTGGTCTATTCTATACATGCCATAAGATAATTCAAAACATAACAGTAACAAGCAGTGGATAGTGATAGTGTGACTAGTTGCTGACGATCCCCGAGCCTGTAGCTTCGAAATGAGATCTATAAAACAGAGAAAACAAAGTAAACAGAGTAAGCATTACAATGCTTAGTAAGTTTTAAGCAAAACAAAGTGTTCTCATTCACTATCATTGGTCATTCATTTCAACCGTTCGATGAAGTTAATCTAGAGCTTCATCTCGAACTATAATATCAATAAACGTATCACTTGGTCATCACATATATACTTTGAATAATAATGACCTAGATGGTCAAATATTTCAAGCACATTCTTCATCAATTTTCAACTTTCAATAATCCTTTCCACTTGTTCATAATCACATCCATATTTTTAAGTATTTCAACATGACAAGTACTAAATTACCAGAGGCACATAAAGAACCAAACATATTCCTTATCACATATCGTAAGCTTACAAAACATAATCCTTACCTCGTACTGGCACATCTAGCTGAATCCAACCCATACTCAAATCATAAGGCTTTTGGGCAGAATATGCACTAATACATAAGAATATTTCATCACATACTTCATTATACAAGCATACCATTACCAATTAGATCATTCTCATATTTGGAGTTATAATATTAATCACATTTACCTACCTCTTTGATACTGATAATCCACCTCGAAATCACTCCACCGATGAGTTAGTAATACGTACCTGAACATCTTAAATACATAGCACTTAATTGATGGTAACTTATTTCAGATACTCAATATCAAAGTCTTACTTGAATCCTAGCATTTAGCCGTCGGGTCTTTAAAGCTCGGATATAGTACGAGCATGAAGCCTACGGACATTAATCAAGATAATATTCTCGCATAAAGCCTGCGGGGTTTTAACCCGGATATAGTACTGACACAAATGCCCTTCGGGACTTATCACATTTATACACTTTCACATCCATCACATTGGCCATTTGGCCTTATCACATATATACACCTTCACATCCATCACATCGGCCATTCGGCCTTATCACATGTATACACATTCACATTCATCACATTGGCCATTCGGCCTTATCACATATATACACTTTCACATTCATCAATTTCATCATAACAAAATTGACTAGGTATACTAGTCATTTACGACTTATAGCTTCACTTTAATCTGGATTTGGTACTTTGATTCCCAATATTTAATCGATAGCTTATAAGCAACTCAAATAGTTTTATTAAGGTTTACAACATAATCACAAATTCAAGACAAGCTGTTTTTTCTGAGCAACAGTCATTAAATTATTCAGTAAATGGAGCTACGAAACTCCAAATGAAGTTTCGTTAATTTTCCTGAATATAGACTCATATATCTATATGAGAGAATTTTTGTAGAATTTTGGTTGGGCCAATCAGTACAGTTTATTTGTTAAAGTCTCCCTGTTTCAAGGTTCGACTACTCTGACCTCTGTGCATTACAACTTAAATATCTCCCTGTACAGGGATTCAATGTCTATGAAGTTTATCTCTAATGAAACTAGACTCGATGAAAAATCTGTACATATAAAGCACGACCTTTAATTATCTCGATAAAATTTATGGTGAATTTTCTAAGTCAGAACAGGGATCCAGATATCGGTCTGGCCCTGTTTCACAAGAATTTAAACACCTCATAACATATAGCTCATATGGTCGTTTCGTTTCTTCCATATGAAAATAAACTCATCAAGCTTCGATTACACAATTTATTCATTATTTAATTCCATTTCTACTATTTTTAGTGATTTTTCAATTTCACATCACGCTGCTTTATCTGCATCTGTTACTAGAGTAACTATGCCTATTTCATGATTCATGCACTCATCAAACCAAACAAATCACATATCAATCTTTATATCTATTATCATAAGCGGCATTGATAATGGTCTTTATGAACAAGAATACTTTACACATTTATTTAAGTCACAAAACCATGTGCCAATTCACATGCCAAAAATTACCATATTTGAAAGACAAACACATAACCAAAACACCAATCAAGCTTTAAGCACAAGTCATATCCATTATTATCCATTTACTATGAACAAAGACAACCAACAATTTAACCAATAATTTATATCCATCTGACTATTATTCCAACCACCTTTTTCGATCACAATTGATAGATTCATAATATACCTGGATTACCAGCATTTTATTTCACATACACGATATACAAGATATATATATACACTTATCCCTATATATTACACATAAAATGACTTTAAAACTATACCAATTGTACATCTTCTCTTATTACATATTTTATGTGCATAGGACCATATTATAAATGAACCCTTTTAAGCACATTTAACAATGATAAATATACCCAATTCATATGTTACTTTTCATGCTCAATAATGCATACACAAAACCACTCATCTTTCAATATATATATTCAACCGTCTTAATAACTTCCTTACATAACATTTAAAGTATAACATTCTTTACCCTACTAAACCGAATCAAATATCAAACCATTCATCATATTTCATGAATATAAATGCGAATCACAACTAGCTACGCATGCCGAATCAAAAATAGCTCATAACCATCACTTATATTTTATCACGTGAATCGAATACATAAGTACATAAACAATCAATAATCCAAAACAGATTCATCAACCACAAATATATATGTCAAGCTTTTATTTTAAAAGAACTAATCATAAGCCATATACAATTATCTCATGCCGAACATATTTATACCAAGCATATCACAAATACCATTCATGCATGGCATGTAGCGTTTTAACCAAAATAAGCTTAAACCATGATCAAACATACCCGAATTCAAGCATAGAAGTCAAGCCATTTAATTACTTTCTTCCTCACGAACAGCCACCCTTGTTGAAGGAAAATCTTAAGTATGCAATCAATAAACAAGTGCTCAAGGAACTCACCAATTCTCTTCTCCCAAGGTCAAACTAGCTCCCAACCTTTGCCTTCCCCTTCTTGCCCAGGTCCTCCTCACTTCCTTTAGCTTCCTCATGCAACCGGCCACCTCCGCCATTCTCATTATAGCCATCACCTAAGCTGAAAATTTAAGCAAAGGAATTTCCTTCTCCCTCACTTCAAGCTACGGTAATGGAGGAGTAAAAGAAAATGGATTTCCCTCCATGCAGCCGGTGTCATGGTCTCCCTCTCCATTCCAATCAACAGCCAAAAAAAAAAAACAAAGAAGAAGATCAAGCTCTCTTTCCTCTCCTCTCATAAATTCCTTCAACCAAATTCAGCTCTAAGGCATGAAAACAAAGTGCCCGAATGTTCTTCTCCCCATAAAAAAAAACATTTTTCTCCTAATATGCTTATTTCTATATTATATAATTCCCACCAATTAAAATAAAATAATAGAACCCATGATTACATGCATGTTGGCGGCCATTTGCATTCAAAATTGGTCTATTTGACATGCAAGTCCCCCATAATACTAAAACATAAAATGTTTGGCTACTACACATTTGCCTATCCCATTTTCAAGGTTTCTCGACTAAGTCCTTTCAAGTAAAATTCCCATTCATAAGACTAAATTAAAACATCAAATTTTTCACATATGCACTATCACACATAGAAGTTATGCAAATAAATTTTAAATACATTTTTGACTCGGTTTTGTGGTCCCGAAACCACATTCCGACTAGGGTCAAATTAGGGCTGTCACAGGGGGGCTCTCTAAAACTTTTTTGGAACATAGAACCACACGCCGGGAATTACTTGAAGGAAGCCAGACGATCCATTTCAAAAGCTAGAGCTACTCCAAGACTGAAGATCTCTTTCAGAATTCTTTCAGGGGTTTTAGAGTTTTCTTTATGTTTTGTTATTGTCATACTTTTGAGTGTACTCTTATTTTATTATAAGCTAAACCCCTTAGATACCTAAGGGGGATAAAACCTATGATGGATCTTGTTATTATTATTAGAACTGTTGATAAATACTTGATTTGTTCTTAATTATGTGTTCTTAATGCTTGAGTTAATATTTCGGGTATTAATTCATGATTTGATGTGCTTATGCAGAGGAGGAATAGACCCTGCCTAAGAGTAGATTTGGCATAATTAAGCGGAGTTGATCGAACTCCTAGAAATAGGGTTACGAGATTTTTTCAGATTAGGGTGAAACCTAATAAGGGGATCCATAGATCGAGTTAATGCAACTCTAGAGTGTTAATTAGAGAAAAGTCTCAGTTATTCAATCTAGGGGTTAGATGTTATTAGTCTTGAATAGGGATAATAACTTAACTTAGGGATCTCTACGGAACAAGTTAAGTGAATAAATCATCCGGTTTAGAGTCAGATAACAAGTGAAATCTAGGTGGATTCCTCATTGGGTGTCGTCTTTATTAATTGCTTCTCTTCAAGTCTTTTTCCAAATTCTCCCTTTGCTTTAATTAAATTAGTCAATTAGTTTAGATAATTAGTTTAATAAACAAACCCTTTTATTCTTAGGCTAGATAATAAAGAGATAGTTATTACTAGTACTTTTGGTTCCCTTAGGTACGATATCCCGATCTTGCCATTACTATACTATTGTTCGATAGATGGGTTTGCCTTTTCGTCATGATAATAGTTAGTCTAGGTTTGATCTTCATTATAAATATTTATTACTTGTTACAAATCACTACGATCAAGTTTTTGGCGCCGTTGCCGGGGAACTGAAATATTAGGAACACGAAATTTTTATTACTTTAGCCATTTATTTTTCTTGCAATTTAATTTAATTTAATTTTACTATTTATTAATTTACTTTTTCTTTCTCTTGGCAGGTTTTTATAGTTTATGACTAGAAGAAACCCGTCAGGACCCTTACCTTTTGACGAAGAAATCAATCGAATAGTTAGTAGAAATCAAAGAGAAATAAGGCGTAGTTTACAATACACAGAAAATGAACAAGAAGACAATACTCAACCTCCAACTGACGAGATGGCTGAAAACCAAGTCAATTAGCTACCTCCTGCAATTGCAGCTAATCAAAATCCTGCTCCACGTACTATGTATGACTATGCTAAACCCTCTTTAACAGGAACTGAATCAAGTATAGTTAGACCTGCTATTGCTGTGAATAATTTTGAATTAAAAACTTACAATATTCAGATGATACAGCAGTTTGTTCAGTTTGATGGTTTGCAGGAGGAACCACCCAAATTTCTCCTGGGGTGGTCAAGGGAATCAAAAGCCACAAAATCCTCAGGGTTTTCAAAAACCACCTTATCAACAAGAGAAGAAGCGGAACCTTGAAGAGATGCTTTCAAAATTCATCTCGGTGTCAGAAACCCGTTTCCAAAATACCGAGACAGCACTTAAGAATCAACAAGCATCGATCCAAGGACTTGAAACTCAGATAGGCCAGCTATCCAAACTAATCTCCAAGCGACCACAAGGTACCTTACCAAGTAATATGAAACCTAATCCGAGGGAACACCTCAATGCAATTGGTGCCCAAGATAAGGAAGGGTTCATTGCACCTGAGCCAGAATTACAACAAGACAATGTGATGAACAAAGGTTGAGAAGACGTAAACGATAATGATCCTAAACTGGTAAGTAATAATTATGAACCTCGTGTGCTATATCCTAAAGCAATGATGAAAGACAGAACAGAAGAACAATTCGGTAAGTTTGTCAAACTCTTAAAGAAATTACATATTAACTTACCCTTTTATTGAAGTTCTTTCGTAGATGCCCAACTCAGCAAAATTCTTAAAGGAACTTCTGGCTAATAAAAGAAAATTAGATGCAACATCGCATGTAGAACTCAATGCAGTTTGCTCAGCTATTCTGAAGAATAAGCTACCTAACAAATTGAAATATCCAGGGAGTTTTACAATTCCTTGCTTAATTGCTAGTTTATCTGTGAATAATGCTTTAGCTGATCTAGGGGCAAGTATAAATGTTATGTCGTATAAAATGTTTAAATGACTAGGTCTCAGTAAACCTAAACAGACTAGGATCAGCATACAATTGGATGACAAAATAGTTAGATTTCCTAAGGGTATTATTGAAGATGTTCTCGTAAAAATTGATAAGTTTATTTACCCAGTAGATTTTGTTGTCATAGATATGGATGAAGATAACGAGGTACCCTTAATTTTAGGATGACCCTTTTTAGCAACTGCCAGAACCATTATTAATGTAGGCACAGGAGAGCTAACACTTCGTGTAGGTGACGACACAGTAACACTCCAAGCACGCGACTCAGTCAAAACCCCTAAGACTCAAGATAATGCTATAGAACCTGTCTATGATAAAACTAACATTCAATGGTCCTTGCAGGAACTTCCTCGAACCAAGACAACAGATACAGTGTGCTACTATCATAAAAATAATAAAGACGCCCATAAAGAACGAAGGCTACGAATAGAGGAGCTAGACGAATGGCGAGAACACAAACCGAGAAAACATGATAAATTGAAACTACGCAAAAACAAGCTCGATACCTCTCCTAATCAACTTAAGGTCGGCGATAAGGTCTTACTAGATGCCGTTGATCCTTACATTGTCACTACTACACCGAATGAGGAAATCCCTCTTACGGTACTCAGTATTTTTCCATTCGGTACGGTGGAGGTGAGTCATCCCAGGTTCGGCACTTTTAAGGTAAACAACACCCGATTAAAACCTTGTTTTAAGATTGACAGCAGGAACGAGGAGTATGAACTCCTCAAACCACCATGATAAATCAACGGAGAGGTAAGTTGAGTTTAGACTATAAATAAGCACTTCTCGGGAGGCAACCCAAGCACTAACATATTTTGATTTCTTTATATTTTTTAATTTCTAACACTTTGAATCATTAACTTAATCTTTGAATTGCACAGTTTTTCAGCACACAAAGCCAAGCACACGGGTGTGCCTAAAGTTGTGGCCAAACAGGGGAAGAGACACGGCCGTGCGAGACGGTCGTGTTGAAGTAGGACATGATTTCCCCAAAACACAGGGTGCGATAAATCCCCACGGCCATGCGACATGGCCGTGGATGAACTTGATAGGAAAAACACGGGCGTGCTAGGGATAAGGCTCGATTCTGTTTCTTCGACACGGGCGAGCGACACGTCCGTGCCATTAAATCGTGGACAACAATACACGGGCATGGTACTATAACACACAGACGTGGGAGAAGCGAACAACACTAGGCACAGCCGTGCGACATGGTCGTGTGCCACACACGCCTAAGACACACGGGCATGTGATAGTAGCCGGGCACGACCAAATTTGAAAAAATTTGAAAAACACGGGCTACCCTTACAGCACACGGGCGTGGCCCTAGGCCTTGTGCCCCTCCCCTATATAAACAAACCACTGCTCATCGTCTTCCTTCTTTCAAAACCCTAGCCGAAATCCACCCGCCCCCAACCCCTACTCCCTATTTCGGCCACCATTCCCTAGATTCTCACTTCCCCAACCCCCAAACCACCCTCAAAGTCACTCCACTTGCATTAATTCCCATTTTCCCCTCAATATACCCTCCATTTTCTCACCACACGGTTTCCTCTCCACGTCACATGCCCGTGCTCGCCATCACATGCCCGTGCACTGCCTTACAACAGCCCTTGGTTCACTTTCTTAACCTTGTTTTTCCAATTTGTGTTGTTACATTAGTATTTTTCATGCTTTACATAGATATTGTTACTATAAAAAATATGTTTTAGAAAAGTTAAGAATTTGCTTTAGAATTTTCTATATTTGACTTATCTAAAACACTAAATAGCATATACTAGTTTTAGGCCTATTGCTTAACTATTGATGTATCTTGGATTCTATCAATGCTCATATATTTTCATGTACATTATGTCGTCATCGAGAGGAAAGAATGTCGCAGTCCCATCCTCAAAGAAACATAGGGGACCGGGTTCTTCATCGGTATGTGCTACAGCCGAAGTTCGGCACTCGTTCCTTAAATTTCGACAAGCTTCACAGGAGGAGCTATTTCAAATACTACGCGCACGACCCATCACCACAGGTCGCTGCATCAATTGGGTTGCCGTAGAGCAAGTCCAGCTCGCTGATGCCATCCACATCCTTCTGTCCACCGACCCATGGGAACGGTTCTTCGCTATTACCGAGCCCACTTATTTAGAGCTAACCTTAGAATTATGCTCTACTTTTCATTTACAGGTGGTGATGACAAACAATGACGACCCAGGAACCATTCACTTTCGATTAGGCGGTCTAGTTCGTGCAATAAGTGTCCCAGAGTTTGGAGTTGCTCTGGGACTTTACACCGATGAGTTTATGGAGGAGGAGGACATGAATGCACTACCAAGTAATATCCACATCTCCCCCTCCTTGTGCTGGAAGGCTTTGGCACCACTTTCCTCCAACTACGACCCCAGCCGCTCGAAGGCCTCAGCTCTCCCCCCTCCCCTCCGCTATCTCCATGCCATATTGGCTCACACATTGACCGGGAGGAGAGAGAGCACCAGTGTCGTCACCAATCACGACGCCTACTATTTATGCTGCATGGCGAATGCACACGTGACTAACTTGGCCTAGTTCATTGCTTTCGTCATTCGCCATCAGACCGAGTGGCATAGGAAGAGAGTGATCTCCATCGGCCTCTACATGATGCGCCCTGCCAGACACTGTGGCCTCCTCAACACTGCGGCTCAGTCATCAAAGCTTACCTTGATAGGTCCGATGTCCCCACAGGGCATCACGATTATGTTACACATACGGATGATCGAGCGCCGACGTGGGACGGATCCTCCTTAGTACCGTCTCCCGCATGCCATTGACGGGGTGGATCTTGAGGACATTCCTGATAATGTCCCCCCATAGCATGAGGAGCCTTCGACCGCGCCACCTAGGGAACGACTAGTTCCTGCGGCTGCTTCATTGGCATATTTTTCTGACCGACTCGCCCACTTCGAGCAGTACTGCACTACGGAGTTCGAGATGATCCACGAGCGAGATCGGTGACGAGACCGACAGATGTACGATATGCAGGCCATGATGCAGCAACTGTGCTAGCACTTCCACATCTCCACTCCAGCACCACCACCTGAGGGCCCCACTGACAAGGATCATTGAATCCTCCTATATTATTTTTTTATTTTTTTATTTATTCTGATTTTATTTTATTTTATTTATTTTATTCTTATTTTTCTTTTGATTTTTATCTTGCAATTTTCTTATTTTGAAAGACATATCTATATTAGTAAATTTTTATTTTCCATTTTCTGGTATTGCTAACAAGTAATTCCACTACACTCTCTTCCACACCAACTCTTAATAAGCTCTTCATGATTCTACAGACTTCCAAGCAAAGCTGCTAGGAATATTTTATGCAATGATGAAACAAATAGGGAACAACACCTAACGAGTGCCATGTTCAATGGCCCAATTTCTTTATCTAGCCAAGAACAGTGGCTGCTACCATTTTCCCAAACACTCCATCCTCAGAATCAAGCTCTGCATCCTTCTAATAGGGAGTTTCACGTCTTTCCCTCTTATGATTTTCTTTATGTTGACTAGTCTATCTTTGTATATTGAGGGCAATGTACATCTTAAGTGTCGGGGGGTGAACATGGAACCTAACCTTTTGCATTATTCTCAAATCCCTGAATTTGGTCTTGTGCTTAAGTGATTTTCTCATAATATTGATAGAATGAATTCTGATTGATCTATAACTATTGTTGGTATGTCATGAATTAGACCATGGGAATTATGCATGATTATTTGGTTATAAGACATTAAAGAATCGAGCATGATAAGTTGATATTTTGAGAACTAAAATTTTTAGATTATTTCCCTAAACTGAGGTATTATCTTGAAATCTTAAGTATACAGGACTGACATCAAAAACCCGAATTTTTGGTGAGATCATTGAGCCTTTTTAGCATATAGCTTTCTTTCTTGCTCACTTCTTTTGTGGTTTGAGTGTGTCAACATTGAACTATTATTCTAGAACTTGCTTCGATTATACATGTCGAGATCACAAGTATGATTTCATATACTTAGATGATAAAAGCACTTAAGATTTAACCCATTTACTCCATAAAAAGCCTTCCCACATAATTAAACCCTTAGTGAACCCCTTTTGAACTTATTAAACTTTTTCTTTGATTAACCCTCACCATTAACCCATTAACCCATTATTGTTGAAATCCCCTTCCTTAATTTGACCCTTTTTATCGAGATTGAATTTAATATTGTTACCTCACTATGTTCACCATTTTTTGTTACTAAATCATGAAATATAATTTCTATATTGTATTAACTTGATTTGTTCCTAAAAAAAAAGTGTGTAATTCTCAGCAAGCTAAAGTTGTCATGAACTCATGTAAAATAGTTCTAGCTATTTGTTTGTTATTCAGTAATTAAGTTCTTGATAGTGGGGTAACATATTGAAATTATCTCAATTCTAACCCCTGTTCTTCGACTTGTATCCATACCTGTAACCTAAACCCCAATACAACCATGCAAAGACCTTTTGATTAGTGTATCATATCATTTACAAGTGGTGGACATTTGATTTTCAGGTAAGCCTATGGTAAAAACTTTTCATGTTAGACAATCGAGTGCTTAATCTTGACCCTTAAACACTTTGAGTGATTTGAGTGAATCCTTAGTGAGGATGTCATCTCTTGTGTATTTAGGACTAAAGTTAATTACTTAAAGGAAGGAGCTTACCTATAATTTTATTATAAAAATATCCGATTTAGATTGTTTGAGGCTTTAATGCCCCTATAGTTAAATTCACATTGTATAATTTTTCGTGGAATAGTTTGTAACATTATCAATACTGATTATGTGATTGAAAAGAATGAATTCTAGCAGTAACTGAGAATTTTGCTTGAGGACAAGCAAATGCTTAAGTGTAGGAGTATTTGATAAACTCCAAATGATACATGTTTTTACCCCAAATACTTAGCATATTTATGGATGTTTACTACTAGATTTATCGATTTTGGCGCTTTTAATCCGGTTATTTCATGTTTTGTACCCAGGAGAGCACCAAGAGTCAAAAGGAGCCAAAAACGAGCTAAAAAATGGACAAAACGAACCAAATCGAGAAGACCCACACTGCTTAAGCCTTGCCACACGGGCAGCTCACATGCCCGTGCCTTTCGAGGGTGTCGACCAAGGTTTACACGACTCACACGGCCTGGCCATTGAGCCCACACGGCCTGGCCATTGAGCCCACACGGCCGTGACAATTTAATGGATTGCACACAGCCTGGCAACCATGTCACACGACCGTGGCACACGGGTGTGTCCCTTTTTCAAGGAGTTATATGCTACACGAAAAAAGGATACTTAGGGGCGACGAAAGCCAATCAAAAGCCTATATAAACACCCTAAGTATGACCTAGAAAGGGGGGCTCTCCAAAACTTTTTTGGAACATAGAACCACACGTCGGGAATTACTTAAAGGAAGCCAGACGATCCATTTCAAAAGCCGGAGCTACTCCAAGACTGAAGATCTCTTTTAGAATTATTTCAGGGGTTTTAGAGTTTTCTTTATGTTTTGTTATTTTTATACTTTTGAGATGTACTCTTATTTTATTATAAACTAAACCCCTTAGATACCTAAGGGGGATAAAACCTATGATGGATCTTGTTATTATTATTAGAACTGTTGATAAATACTTGATTTGTTCTTAATTTTGTGTTCTTAATGCTTGAGTTAATATTTCGGGTATTAATTCATGATTTGATGTGCATATGCAGAGGAGGAATAGACCCTGCCTAAGAGTAGATTTGGCATAATTAAGCGGAGTTGATCGAACGCTTAGAAATAGGGTTATGAGATTTTACCGGATTAGGGTAAAACCTAATAAGGGGATCCATAGATCAAGTTAATGCAACCCTAGAGTGTTAATTAGAGAAAAGTCTCGGTTATTCAATCTAGGGGTTAGATGTTATTAGTCTTGCATAGGTATAATAACTTAACTTAGGGATCTTTATGAAACAAGTCAAGTGAATAAATTGTCCAGTTCAGAGTCAGATAACAAGTGAAATCTAAGTGGATTCCTCCTTGGGTGTCGTCTTTGTTAATTGCTTCTCTTCAAGTCTTTTTCCAAATTCTCTCTTCACTTTAATTGAATTAGTTAATTAGTTTAGATAATTAGTTTAATAAACAAACCCTTTTATTCTTAGGCTAGACAATAAATAGATAGTTATTACTAGTACTTTTGGTTCCCTTGGGTACAATATCCCGATCTTGTCATTACTATACTAGTGTTCAATAGATGCGCTTGCCTTTTCGTCGAGATAATAGTTAGTCTAGGTTTGATCTTCATTATAAATATTTATTACTTGTTACAAATCACTACAATCATGACGGTGGAGTTGAAGAAAGTTATCAGCACCTATAAACTCATCGGTGTAGATGCCCAAAGCTGCGCCAAACTCAGGTACGGTCTTATCTCGTACTAAGCCACCAAGTCAAAAAGTGATAGTACCGGCCTCATCATGGGTATTCATCACATGCTGTAGATGGAAAGTAGTGCAAAATTCCAAGGTAAGCTCTGAATAAGTGGGCTCGATAACTGCAAAGAACTAATCCTACAGGGCAGTGGTGATGAAAACATGAACCTCATCAGCTAGTTTGACCTGTTCCAATGCTGTCCAATCTATGCAACGGCCCACTCCTAGTGGTCGCACGCGTAAAAGCTGAAACAAGTCATCCTATGGGCCTGACGAGAATCGAAGTAGAGGGTGACAAGCTTTGGTTGAAGCGCTCGAGGAGGTTGCGCCAGGACCCTTCCTCTTTTTCGAAGCAGGGACGGTAGTCTTCTTGCCTCGTGTGTTTTTCATAGTGTACCTGCAAAAGTAAAATATTCAAACATCAGTAAAAGTAGGAATAATAATATCACCAATCAACACACATTGAGGATTCTTATGAAGAACATGTGAAGAAGACGAAGATATGCCTTTGAACGACTCTAGTGTGAAGAAAATAGCAAAAATGTAATAATTTATTCCTATATGAACTAGTACCCAATATGCAAAAACTGACAACATACGAAATGAATTAGTAAAAATATCAAAAAGGAGTAGCCTACTAAACTACTATGGACTAGCCAAATGCACCTAATAGTGAAGTAACTAGACTAGAATAGTTAGAAGGATAATAAGAAAAAATAAAAAGAAAGACGAATCGAATATAATAATCAAGAATAATCAGGATATCATCAACGTAAATAGAATTAATGTTCAATACCTAGAAAAATTCACAATCTCAGTGGTCGATAAACTTTTTAATAATCATAACTAAACCTAAAAGAAAATAGAGGAAAATACTAATAATAATCATAATAATAATAAAAATAATAACAATAACATAAATAAATGTAAGTGGTAGAATAAAAAGGGTAACCAATGATGGTTTGTGGTCGTCAGAGGGGCGCGGTTGGAGCTGGTTCGGGCCGACGGTGGTGAGCGGGGGAGGGGCATGGGCGTAGGCTGTTTAGTGGCTGGTACGGCGTGAAGGTGGAAATGGAGGGAGTGGTGGGTTGGGATGAGGAAGAAGAGGAAAAGAAAGGGAAATAAGGGGTGAGGGAAGGAGGAGTGGGGCGATGGTTGAACGATAGGGAGAAGCGGCAGCTGCTTTAGGGGGAAATTTGACAAGAAGAAGTTAAAAAAATGTTAGGGTTGGGGTGTAACACCCCGAACCCGAGACCGTTGCCGGTGTCGGACACGAGGGGTTAACAAGCCAAAACCACTTATGGCACCGACCAATTTGACATTCCCAGGCAAGCTGGAAAACTGCGTCGCTGTCGCCTTAAAAAGAATATCTCGAGTTTCACAACTCAGAAACTGATTCTGTAAATTTTCCCTAAATTTAGACTCATATATACATCCATGGATTTATTTCTAGAATTTTTGGTCGGGCCAATTGGTACAGTTTATTAGTTAAAGTCACCCATGTTACAGGGGTCGACTACACTGACCTTCGCGCGTTACAACTTGAATATCTCTCTGTACAGGGTTTCAATACTGATGCAGTTTATTTCTAATGAAACTAGACTCAAAAAATAATCTGCACATATAAGGAATGACTTATAATTCATTCTCGATAATTTATGGTAAATTTTACAAGTCGCGACAGGGGACCCAGAAACAGTTCTGGTCCTGTCTCACGAGAACTTTAATATCTCTCGGTATACTGTTTATATGATCGTTTCGTTACTTTCATATGAAAATAGACTCGTCAAGGTTAGATCGAATAATTTATTCACTATTTAACACCATTCCTACAAATTTTGGTGATTTTTCACATCCACGTCACTGCAGCTGGCAGCATCTGTTTTTAAGGTAGGCTTTACCTATATTGTAGTTCCCATGGACCAACTATAGTCTAGTCATACTTAGGTCCACATATGATCATATTTAGCCATTCCAATGGCTGATCATGTGACCAACTCTCTCATTCCAAACCATAATCACATCATGAAACCAAATATAATTACAAACCACATATGGTCAAATTCCATACTCCACTTTTACGAACCATTTTCGCATGGCGCACACATATACATCACAAAGTACTTAAAAACAAGCGAGGTAGTCCTATACATGCCATATCCAAAACTCAACTAAAGGAGTACCAAAAGGGCTTTGATAGTGTGGTTGACTTCAACTTCTATGATCCCGAATCCGATCGCTAACGAGCAAAATCTATAAACAAAGAAACAAAGAAACGGAGTAAGCAATTTATGCTTAGTAAGTTTGAGCCATAATATACACACAACCAAAGCATAGCATTCAAGTAGCTAAACAATAATTCATATGCACAATTTCTCAAAGACATGCTTACTTCACAATCCCAACTCTCATGTTCATACACAAATAACGGCTTAGTTAATGCCGATAGCTCATTTATCATTGGAGCGAATATTCATACGCACTTACTCATAGTGTGCAAAGCACACACAAAACATACCTTGTTGTTGGGAACTTCACAAGTGCATTAACTGAAAATTTTACAGCAAGCTTATAATTTTCAAATCACATACCTTCGGAGTTTAACGGATATAGCTACTCGTTCAAATGCCTTGGGACATAGGCGGTTATGGTAACCCGCACAAATGCCTTCGGACTTAACCGGATATCACAACTCGCACAATTGCCTTGGGCTTAGCCTGATATCATAGCTCGCACCATTGCCTTGGGCATAGCCCGGATATCACAACTTCGCACAATTGCCTTGGGCTTAGCCCGGATATCACTGGTCGCACATTCATACACATCTTTGTTTCAATTTCATAACAAACTTTTATGCACAATTTACTTAATCAAGAATATCATTTCGCTCAATGGCCACATACAAGGGCACAATTTCGATTGCTTATTACTTCGTTCAATCGAATCAAAATCTAAGTTTCGATACTCAAAACTTACCTTGGATGTTGTCGAACGATTCGATGGCTATTCGACTACTTTTTCCTTCCCTTTATCGGATTTGGTCCCCTTTGCTCTTGAGCTTAATTTAACAAATAATTTGATTCAATCATTTGAGTATCGAAAAGAGGAACTCAAGGCACTTAGCCCACATATATTCACTAGACATTAAAGTCACATAAGTACGGAATTCATGAATCGACTCAACACACAAAGCCTTCAACATGCTTACTCATGGCGAACAACACAACCTCTTAGGCACTCATTCATGGCCGATTATGCATGTTGATGTTGAGGCCAATTACATGTTTAACACCACACATGAATGGCACACATTTTACTAGCTAATGCTTTACATATTGTAGCTCAATACTTATAATATAGCATCAAGCACTCATATGGCCGATTATACTTAGTCATACTTGCACCAAATCAACAATAAATTCCAAGATTTTCACATCATATGTGTACTAGGCGAATGTACTTGCAATTTCACAAACATTCTTCAACATTTTCTTCTTTAAACAAACATATTTATCACTTACTTCATAACCAAAACATCATGTGCAAACATATATACACATATAGGTGCAAGGTCAATTCTCAAGGTGTTCACAACCATCCAAAACACAATTTTAACTATCATGCAAGAAGCATAAACCATGCTCATGAGCATACCATGGCCGAATACCTCACACACCATGCTCCTATTAATTTTTTTTGGTCATGGTTAAACAAAGGACTCAATGTCCTACTCAAGAGTACTAAAAAGAAATTTCAAGAGTGGTCAATCCATCATTACATGCATCATTAGCAAGCTTCACATTTAACATGCAATGGCTTCAACACAATACCAAATTTGGCCAAATACCATTTCCATGGCATAACAAGGATTTGAACCATGGCTAACATGAACATCAAGTTAGCAACTAAAACATGCATGAATCTCATGACACAACCTCATACATACCTTAATCTTGATGCAAGTATAGCCAAATCTCCTTCTAGATCTCTTCTAAACCAAAAAAAATGAAGCAAAAATCCCTCCTTCTTCCTTAGTTTTGGCTCAAAGAAAGGATGAACAAATTTTTTCTTTCTTTCTCTACAACTCACGGCAATGGGGGATACCATACTCACACATTTTTTTTCATTCTTTTCTTACCCATGCACCTTTGTTTATTATTTCTCCCTAATGCTCCAACAAAACATGTTTATGACATGTTTTGCCCATCCTCTCTTGCCATGGCGGCCACTTCATGTTAGGGGGGAAAATTGACATGCAAATCCCTTATTTTTGCATGCATTATCAACTAGTCATCACACATTTCCCCATCATACTTTCAAAGTTTACTACTAGGTCCTTTCTAGTGAAATTCACATTTATAACACTAAATCAAATCATAAAAAATGTCACACACAATTTAACACATATCATAGGCATCAAAATAAATTTTAAATTATTTTTATGCCTCGGTTTTGTGGTCCCGAAACCACATCCCGACTAGGGTCACATGAGGGGTTTAAAAGGGACACGGGCCACACGGCTGTGTCACACGCTCGTGTGGACCAAGTTTTACCCGTGTGCGTCGTGAAAACTTAATGACCATTCGTCACATGGCCCAGGACACGCCCGTGTGGCTAGGCCGTGTGGTTCGCACAGCCATGTCGCACGGTCGTGTTCTATGCCCTTCGCTTCTCCCAGGCCCGTGTGGTCCCACACGCTCGTGTGTATGAACAAACGATCGTGTGCCTTACCCGTGTAACTCTCTGACTTGTTTCAAATTTTAAAAATTTAGCTCCAGTTTTCACATAGGCTAGGACACGCATGTGTGTCCAGGCCGTTCACACGGCCGTGTCGCACGCCCGTGTGGCTCTATTGCAGGCCGTGTGGCTCAATACTTGGAGATTTTTAGCCCTTTTTCCACACGGCCTAGGACACGCCCATGTGTCCAGGCCGTGTGGGCCACTGTTCCTACATTAAAATACGAAAAATAGCTAAAATAAACTAGTTAGTGGTGTTAGTGCTAGGGTTGCCTCTCGAGAAGCGCTTATTTAGAGTCTAAGCTTGACTTACCTCTCATTCACATGGTCACGGTAGATCACGAAGTTGAGACTTCTCTTTCTTACTATCAATTCTATTATCAAATAAAGTCTAAGTCGAGTAATATTTACCTTAAATGTGTCGAATTGAGAATGATTTACCTCGACTGTACCGTATGGGAAAACATTCAGTACCGTGAAAGGAATTGCTCCATTTGTATTAAGCTTTGAATTATCAATTCGGGGGTCCTTTTCATCTAACAATACTTTATCCTCGACCTTAAATTGCTTTGTTTCATCCCTACGCTCATCATGGCGTCGCTTTGATTTATTATGTACTTTCGGTTTCTCCTTGACATGTATTCGCAATTCGTCTAATTCATTGATCTGAAGCCTTCGTTCTTCGTGAGTGGCTCTATTTTTGTCACATGGATTAGAATGTGGCTCCATCACGTTCTTCCTAGGGGTTTCCTGAAAAGAAGTTTGAGCCATGATGTTATTTATATCAGCAGAACTTGTATAACCATCTTGCTTACTAGATAATTTAGTCGAATCACGAGCTCAGAGAGTAATCATGTCATCTCCTACACGAAGTATTAGTTCTCCTGTGCCAACATCAATGATAGTCCTAGCAGTTGGTAAAAAGGGTCGTCCTAAAATCAAAGACACGTCACTATCCTCTTCCATATCTACAACAACAAAATCAATTAAGAATATAAATTTATCAATTTTGACTGGCACATCTTCAATGATACCCCTAGGAAACCTAATTGTTTTATCTACCAATTGAATGCTCATCCTAGTTTGTTTCGGTTTACCAGGACCTAGTTGTTTAAACATTTTATAGGGCATAACATTAACGCTCACCCCTAGATCAGCCAACACATTATTAATATTTAAACTACCAATTAAGCAAGGAATCGTAAAACTCCCTGGATCTTTCAACTTGTTAGGTAGCTTATTCTATAGAATGGCTGAGCAAACTGCGTTTAATTCCACATGCGACGCATCGTATAACTTTCGTTTATTAGCCAAGAGCTCCTTTAAAAATTTCACTACGTTTGGCATCTACGAAAGAGCTTCAATAAATGGTAAGTTAATATGTAATTTTTTTAATCATTTAAGGAATTTACCGAATTTTTCGTCTGTGTGGTCTTTCCTTGTCGCATTGGGGTATGGCACACGAGGTTTATACTCTTTGCTTACCAATTTCTGCTTACTGTGGTTCACCTCATCCTTACCTTTACTTACCATAAGTCCCTGCTTCGGTTCTGGTTCAGGTTCAACTAACCCTTCTTCATCTCGAATAGTAATCTCATGAAGTTGTTCTTTTGGGTTCGTTTCGGTGTTACCTGGAAAGTTACCTTGTGGTCATTAGTTTCGGTGTTACCTGGAAAGTTACTTTGTGGTCTTTCAAAGATCAACTTAGCAAGCTGTCCTATTTGAGTTTCGAGCACTTCAATCGATTCCTGCTGATTCTTAAGCGCTATTTCGATTTTCTAAAAATGAGTTTCTGACACTGAGATGATTCTGTGAGCATCTCTTCGAGGTTTAGTTTCTTCTCTTGTTGGTAAGGTGGTTGTTGAAAACCTGGAGGATCTTATGATCTTTGATTTCCTTGACTACCCCATGAGAAATTGGGATGGTTCCTCCAACCTGCATTATAAGTGTTACTATACAGATTATTTTGAGGTCTAGAATTATTACCCATACAGTGGGCTTGTTCCTCCTCAATGCTAGAGTTGAAGGATGGATAATCTGTATTGTGCACTCCTCCTCCATTTGAATCACACCTCATCACTAAATGTACCTGAGTAGAACCATACAAACCATCAATCTTTTTATTTAAAAGTTCTACCTGGTTAGATAAATAGTGACTGCGTCGAGGCTAAAAACACTAGCTGCTTTTGTCGGCTTCATTCTCATGACTTGCCACTGATAGTTATTCAGTGACATCTCTTCAATAAATTTGTAAGTCTCTTCAGGTGTTTTTTTGTTTAAAGTTCCACCGGCAGCTGCATTGATCAGTTGTCTTGTTGAGGGGTTCACACCGTTGTAAAAAGTCTGGACCTGCAGCCATAGAGGTAGCCCATGGTGAGGGCACCTTCTCAATAAGTCTTTGCATCTCTCCCATGCATCATAAAGAATTTCTAAATCCATCTGTAAAAAAGAAGAGATATCATTCCTCAATTTTGTTGTTTTGGCCGGCGAAAAGTATTTAAGTAAAAAAATTTTGATCATTTCCTCCCAAGTAGTAATTGACCCTCGTGGTAACGAGTTCAACAACTATTTAGTCTTATTCCTTAATGAAAAGGGAAACAATTGAAGGTAAATGGCATCGTCAGAAACGCCATTTATTTTAAAAGTATCGTAAAACTCTTAAGAAATTGGCCAAATGAGTATTTGGGTCTTCATCCTGCAAACCATCAAACTGAACAAACTGTTGTATCATTTGAAAAGTGTTAGGTTTCAGTTCAAAATTATTTATAGCAACAATGGGTCTAGCTATACTCAATTCAGTTCATGTTAAAGTAGGTTTAACATTATCATTCATAATACGAGAGCGATATTCTGATCTACTGGATTTGCAGCAACCATAGGAGGCAGTGAATTATTTTGATTTTCTGCCATCTCTTCGGTTGTAGTATGGATATCGTCCTCTCGCTCTTCCTCTATGTATTGTAAACTTCACCTTATTTCTCTTCGGTTTTTGCGAGCTGTGCTCTCGATCTCACTATCAAAAAGTAAAGGTCCTGACGGGTTTCTTCTAGTCATAAACTATAAAAACCTGTTAGAAGTAAATAAAAGAAAATTTAGTAATTAAAATAAAAACAAAATTAAATTGCAATAAAAATAAAAAATGGCTAAAGTAATAAAAATTAAGCTCTCGTAATATCTTAGTCCCCTGAAACAGCGCCAAAATCTTGTTGGTCGTGAAACTAACTAAAAATTTGACTAAGGCAAGCGCACCTATCGAGCAGTAGAATAGTTATGGTGAGACTGAGAATATCGTATCCACGAGGACTAAAAGTACTAGTAATTACTATCTTTTTGTTATCTCACCTAAGAATTAAAAGATTTTTTTAAACTAAAACTAATTATCTAATTAACTAAGATTACGACAGAGATTAAAGTTGGAAAATACTTTTTAGAAGACCGATGGAGAAGACAATACCCAAGGAAGAATCCACCTAGACTTCACTTATTACTTCTGAATTAGATGATTTATTCACTTGACTTAACCTGTAGAAATCCCTAGTTTATGTTATTATCTCTCTCGAGACTAAAAGCAACTGACTCTAGGTTGATTAATCAAAATCTCTTTCTAATTAAAATCCCTATTGTTGCATTAACTCGATCTATGGATTCCCTTATTAGATTTGACTCTAATCTAGCAGATTTATGTCATCCTATCTCTAGAATTGCATGCAACTCCGCTTAATTATGAATGATCTACTCTTAAACAAGGACTTTTGCTCCACTGAATAAGCACATCAAAAACCTGAATTAATATCCTAGAATATTAAAGAAAGGGTTAAAACTCACAATTAAGAATAAGAACAATTATTTATCATATAATTCAAATAGTAATAAGATTCGTCTTAGGTATCATTTCCCTTAGGTAATTAGGTAGTTTAGTTCATAATAATGGAAAACATCTCAAAATTGGGAAAACAACAAAACATAAAGAAACCCAAAGAACTTCTAGGGAAATTAAATGGAGATCTTTAGTCTTGAAGTACATCCTGCTTTTGAGTTGATTCCGATAGCTATCCTTGAGTATCTCCTGCCTTTTCCTCTACGTGTTCCCCTTTAATCCTTTTCTAGGGTGTTTATATAGACTTTGGAATGCCCAAAATAGCCCAAAATTAGCCTTTTCTGAGTAGAATTCGACTTGGGCTCGACAGGGACACGGCCGTGTGCCATGCCCGTGTGAAGGTGCTCAGGCCGTGTGCAATTCTGACTTGGTTTAATGTTGACACGACCATGACACGTGGGCATGTAGCCTACCCATGTGCCTCACATGGGCATGTGGTTTACCCGTGTGGAAATTCCTAGGACATGTGAAACACTGAATTAGGTCCATTTCGTCCGTTTTTGGTCCGTTTCTTGCTCTTTTCGCCTTCCTATGCTCACCTAAGTAAAAAAAACATGAATTTAAAGGATTAGGAGCATCGAATTCAATGAAACTAAGGAAAAAATCATCCATAAATATGCCAAGCATGGGATTAAAATATGTTACTTTTAAGGTTTATCATCCCTAAATACCGAGTTCTACTTTTGGTATTGCTTTGTTACCGATCAACGAGTAAAGGTTGGGGCAGAATGCAGCAGAGAACCTTTAGGGTGTGACAAAGTTTCTTCTCTCGGTTTCTTTTCTTGACTGAACTTCTCCACCTTCTCCTTCCCTTATTCAATTTGCTTGACTGAATATGTAACACCCGAAACCCGGCTTAGACGTTATGGCCGAATCTGTGATGTCACATTGGAGTGGTTTTCCAACCATTAATTGATGAAAAATCTATTCTTTGATAAACGCTTCTTTAGATTTGTAAAAGAAAGGTTAGGAGGCCTAGTTTATTGTGAACCTCAAGTTGTTTAGGAAAAATATTATTTAAACCAGTTTATTACTAACTTTAAAACTGTTTCTATTATGGGAGCTTTTAAAATATGTTGCGTGAGCGTGATGTTTTTAGGAAAACATTCGTTTATATATATTCATGAAAATCAGCGTCCTATTACTAACAGGTGTAATATAAAAATAGGATAATTAAATCTCCCCAAATTAAGTAGAAAACTAAAGCGACCTCATTACATAATAAAAACCCAATATAAAATCTTAATTATATTATAAGAAATAACTAGGTCGAGTGGCCACCTCTAAGTCCTCCGTCGCCTTGATCCATCTAAGCTTGAGGATTTTCTACACAGATGACAGATGGGTGAGTTTACGAAAATTTAGTGTGCGAAAACCCAAAACAACAAACAATCAGAGTAGTGTAAACTGGGCCTAAGCCCTTTTAGTTTCAATTAGGAGCTTAACCCCCTTCTCAATAATAGTAGTAGTCTGGGCCTTAACCCATTTCAGTACAGTATGCAGACAAAGAATCCTACCCAATCCATCCGTTACACACCAACTTCGTACTAGCCCTACACACCATGTGGGGACAAAGTCTACCCACCCAGTCCTACACACCAGAACATATCGTACTCGGTATAATACAGTATTTGCAGCAGAGCTGCCAGTAATATGCTTATAGCCTTTCAGTACAATTTCTCCAAAACATATATCCCACTCCATGTAATGCAGCATAATATCATACATGTATGCAGAAATGTCACGGTAAAAAACAGTCATTTAATGAGTATGGGGTCTAAGTATACTTACCGATCCAATAGTAGGTGTACGGTCGTCTTAGGTGACCCGTGCAACCTTAATAGTCAAACAGTGTTAATGGGCCTTCAGCCCATATTGCGAGCCCATATTGGCCCATACTCTCATATGGCCCACACAGCCTAAAAATGGCCTCAGCCATGCAGTTCACACAACTTGGCCCACAATTTACCATATTTTGTGCAATTTCTCAATGTGGGGCACACTGGCCCTTTAGGCCCACTTGGCCCAATTCGGCCCAAAATGGCCCATGAAAAACACTCATGGCTATTTCGTCGACATCACGGCCTCATTTTGTAACACGGCCTGTCACACGGGTGCCAACATGTCCAGGTGGTGTTCACAACCCACCTTCCAACTTTTCAGCCTTTCGACTTTTTAGCCTTTCCAATTTCATAACTAATGACAGTGTTCACACACCTGCTATGGAGTTGTAGCTAAGATGCTTCCGAAGTAGAGAGCCTACAGTTAAACACAACCCTTTTTTAATCTAAAACCATCGCTAATCCAAAAATCATAATATTAGAACGCTTCACCAAAACGTAGCTACTTACCAACAAACAATTGTCGTACCCCACTTGTTCCCAAACCACGTATTCCTTTCAACACTTCACCTTCACACGAGATAGTTAATCGCATCATAAGAATCTACAATCCCACATAAAAGTATTTAGGACTTAAGGTACTTACCAATAAAGGAGGTGTCACTTGTAGGGGTAAGATAGTCGGCCTAACACCTTGCTATGAACCCGTGTCCCTAGCATCAAATGTAAAAAGAGAAGTTTTTAAGAGATATTTCCCCATGGTAGGAAAGAAAAGACACAATCGGTCGGCCTAAAAGATACATAAGCCAAACCTTGAGAGGAGAACCTAATAAGATTCGGCTAGGAAGAACAAACCGAAACACTTACCAATAGACCAAGGGGTTTTCGAAACCCTTTAGTAAGAAATGGCCAAAGAACAGAAAGAAAGGAGGAGAAGGAGATGATTAGATCCTGACAAGATTTGGCCAAGAAAAAATAAAAAAAGAGTTGACAGAAGGAAAGAAGAATAAGTCCAAAAGTAAGGCTAACATCCAAAAATGATTTGTGAGTGGGGAAAAGCAAATGTTGTTCGGCCAGGGAGAAGAATACCAATTGGGGAAAAAGAAGGGAGTGAATGACAGAAATCGGTGGAATAGAGGCTTGAGGGAGGAGTAGAATCTAACTCACCAAATACGAAAAGAGTACTTGCGAAAAAAGCCCGTAATGGCCGGCTTAAAAAATGAAGATGATAAAACCAAAAGAAATGCTAAAAACCGAAATGCAAAGTAAGAGGGGCTCTCAAAACTCCAAAGCTGAATTCCTATGGTCAAATTACCCATTAGACCACAACTCTTCTCCCTTTCAAATCCCACGAAATCCTCCCCAAATCACTCCTCAAAATTCTCCTCTAATCCCTTTCTTGACCAATTCAAACTCTCACAACCGCCCAACCAATAAAGTCTCAATGCCTTATAACAACCCACACGATAGTTTACAAAAAGACACTCTTTACGTGTAGTAAGACTCGATCTTTAGTTCCTTAACTTCAGTATCATTCCATTTACCACTAGACTAACTGGCATCTTATGTCAAGCGACCCTCTCATTATTTTAAGAAGCCTACTATCAGAAGACAAGGATCATTCAATTAGGAGCAAAATTTTGTTCAAGCCAGAGCTTGAACCCATGCCCTCTCAGACACTCCCAGAACACTAAACCACTAAGGTAGACATACATCCATATCATAGACATACAAAATAAATTTTAACAAAAATTTTGGGATTTTGAAAAATTGGGGCGTTACAGAATATCTTTTGATCCCTCTCCGTTCTTCTTCCTTTTCGCAACTGTGTTTCCCTTTTTGAGCCTTGGCCGAATATCACTTGCCTCCTCTCCCTCTCTACTCATTCGATTTTCTCATTGCTAGTTGATTGCTCTATTCTTTTTGAAACCAAATCTCTCTGCTCTTGTTTAAGGTAATTGGTTTTTTTTTTGTTTGGGTTGTTGAATCTAGAGCGTATAGTCAGACTTTACTGCTATCGCTATCTAGGTTAAGGCCCACGACTATTCTTTTTTCTTTTTCTCTCTATCAGAATACATTTCCCCTTTAACACTGTGTTTTATCTACCATCTCTGTCAGGGGTGTGATTGTTTATCTCGTGTTTCAATTTTAGAATGTATATTTGCAGGTCGATTACTCTTTGGTGGTGGTAAGTTGTTGTCCACTTGGTTCTAATCATTTATGTTTATGGTTTAGTTAACAAGGTTAGAATGTAATGTAGATATTGCCAAGGTTTTAGGAGACAGCTTGATCAGTGGTTTAAGTGAGAAACCATTTGCATATTCAAGGTAAGTAACAAATTACCATTGTAAGGATTAGGTGCTATTAGAGGATGTTAACCTTATTGATTAAGGACTGACGTTGGGGTATCTTTGAATTTAGGTTCGACATCATAGAGATTTGTGCATCTTTCGCTGATAGGTGTGTACGCATCATTGCCATTAGATGTGAAACTGGCAAAAGCCAAAAAGCCGAAAGGTGAACAGTCAACACCATACAGGCGTGTGACCGCCCGTGTGGTAAGCCGTGTGAAAAAACAGGGTCGTGTGGTCGATGAGATGGCCATGAGCGCTTTCATGGACTAAAAAGATATTGGGTCATATTGGGCCGAACTGGGCCGTGTAGGCCCAATGGGCCTACGGGCCCTACACAGGAAAATTGCACAAGAGTGTGGTAGTTAATGGGCCAAGCTATGTAAACCACATGGCTAAAGCCATGTTTGGGCTATGAAGGCCACACGGGTGTGTGGGCCCGCATGGGCCCATGATATGGGCTATGGGCCCATTATCACTGATTGACTGTTAAGGTTGCACAGGTCACCCAAGACGACTGTGGACCTACTGTGGGTCGGTAAGTATACCTGGGCTCTTATTTTGGTAAGATGAAATTTTTGCCCCTATGTGATGTATGACTGTTTGAACATGCAATTTTTACTGTATGTACATTTATATTATGTTGCATTGCATGAGGTGGGATATATTATTTTGCAGGAAGTGTACAGAAAGACTATAAGCCTATTATTGGCAGCTCTACTACAAATACTATTTTAGTGCCGCAACCAGTACGACTTGGTATGTAGAGTAGGGTGGGTCGATTTTATCCCTACATGGTGTGTAGGGCTGGTACGGAGATGGTGTGTAGTGGATGGATTGGGTAGGATTCGTTGTTTGCATAATATACTAAAATGGGCTAAGGCCCAGACTGCCATTATTGCTGAAATGGGCTCAGGCCCAGACTGCTACTGCTACTAAAAGAGGGGCTAAGGCCCCTGGCTGAAACTGAAAGGGATTAGGCCCAAATTTTATTTTCTCTAACTGTATGCTTTTATGGGATTTCACACGCTGAGTTTTTGTAAACTCACTCATCTGTTAACTGTGCAAGAAATCCCCAGGCTTAGATCGATCGAGGCGATGGAGGACTCAGAAGTGGCCACTCGATGAAGTTTCTTTTAATATTATAATTAAGATTTTATTTTGGGTTTTCATTTTGTAATAAGGCCTCTTTCATTTCATTTTTATTTTAATTTGGGGATTTAGTTACTTGAATTTTTAATCTGGTAGTAGTAGGTCTCAGATTTTCAAGAAAGTATAAGCAAATGTTTTCTTGAAAACACTACGTTTATACCACACATTTTGAAAACTTCCGTAACAAACACTGTTTTAAAATTTAATAACAAACTAATACAATTAATGTTTCGCTAAGACAACTTGAGTTTTCACAATGAATCGAACATCCTAAACTTTTGTTAAGAACCGAAAGAAGTTTTATGTACAATGAATTTTCACGTAATTTGTGTTTTGGAAAAACACTCCTACGTGACATCACAGATTCGTCCATACCGTCTAAGCCAAGTTTGGGGTGTTACAGTGATTATCTTTATTATGTTGATACAAGGAAATTATGTATGTTGTGATGAGTAACAAACTCAAATGTAACCTGTCGGGAAAATAAGTTTATCAATGCTGAAATTATATGTAATGTGTACAATAACACTAACTAGTATTGTTGCTTGATACTTAGATAAGTGCCAAGCTATTGGTCGAATGGTGATATGTTTTTTTATATGATGCATTAGAATGGTAAGTATTTAAGTGAAAATACGTTAGTGCTCATGAAGGAGTGGTAAGGTTTAAATTATTCAATTTCTTATGAAACGACTTATCATGTGATCAATTCAAAAAAGACTTCGGCTAAATGCACTAGCTTGTTACCATGGTTGAATGATATGGTTATGACTTGTGTGTCATGCATTGGAATAAGTGTGGAAAATAAAGAAATACAAATGGAAATAAAAAAACTTGGAAGAATTAAAGATATTTAAAATTTTACTAAGCTTGGGATAATATGTATAAGTAATGTTATGGATTTATTCACCTTGTGAATTGATGAATATAGCTTCATGAGTATTGGGATTATCAGAAGCTCAATTAGGTTGGAAGCTCTTCAGAGATATATCATGCTATCTATTGGTTCTATCGGGAATTTTGGATTATTTGATTCTGGTTATAATGGCATGTATAGGTTAATTTAGCCAATGATGACATGTAAATGATTGGTTATGACTCGTTATTGGAATGGCTAGTGATTAATATGATTTAGTGTTTATGTATAAAAGTCCATATCATAGTACGTGTTTGAAATGGTTGATTGATAAAAATCGTATTGGCATATTGATGATTGAAGTTAGTTAGCATAATTGATATAATATACATAAATGTGAAAATGGTATCTAGGAAAATATGAGTTTAATATTGATACGAAAATAAATTTTCATTTGAGGTATCTATGGGTACATTGGTTGTATGTGGTTAATTTTCATGTATAAGACTTGATTTTGGTATGAATTAATTGTCATGGAATAGCCTATTTTTGCCCACACGGGTAGAGACATAGGCATATGTCTCTATTGTGTGTGACACACGACCTAGGACATGGGTGTGTGGCCTGGCCGTGTGTTCGCTACACATTTAAAATTTTAAAATAGAAAGTTATACGACCTGGAAACACGGTTGTGTCCCTGACCATGCGAGCCACACGGCCTACACACATGGGTGTGTGGCCTCTGTACATGAGAAAACTTTGAAATTTCGCAAAAATTTTTCTATGTTCCCAATTTAGTCCCAACTCGATTCTAATATATATTTTAGGCCTTGAGGGTCCATCTTAGGGACATTATGGTTAATATCGAAAAATGAGCAGTAATGATACAAATTATCTGTAAATGTTTTGAAAACTCTGGTAATGCTCCGTAAACCTATCCCGGTGATGGATACGGGTTAGGGGTGTTGCATTATTGGTATCAGAGCTATAGTTTAGTCAGTTCTCAGATTGAACGTAGCATATGTGAAGTTTAGAAATACATGTTATTATATAACCTGTGATAGTGTGATATCTCCTGACTTTGATGAGATTTATTTTACTTACAAACAGAGATGTTTTCCAAAATTCCAATAATATTAAAAGCAATACTCAAGTATATGAGTAAAAATCTGATTATAATAAATCGAAACTCATAAAAGTATGAATAAATGTTTTATAATCTATGTCGATGATATATGTTATGTTATATGTGTTATTAAAAGTAAAATATATTGCTACATGAAATATTGTATCGATGACTAAATTATAAAATATATAAAAGTAATATGTGAAGTACTTCATAAGAATTATTAGAAAATTATGGATGAATAGTGAATTTTAAATTTATTACATGTATGAAAGATAGAAAAGATACAAATATATGGATTATTGGTATAAGGATTAAATTGTAAAGTATGTAAAAGCATTATGCAAAAAGTGTAAAAGTGATATTCATGCATGATGTAATTTGCCCAAATAGATGAGATTGGAACTACTAGGATATTAGTGGTATATTATTAAGGGACCCTCGCACATTCTCTGATTAATAGCACGTTAGTGCCCTGTAACACCCCAAACCCGAGACCATCGGCGGTGTCGGACCCGAGGGGTTAACAAGCCAAGTTCACATGTTTTTGCCCACCAATTTGACATTTCCAGTCAGGCTGGAAAACTGCGTCACTGTCGTCTTAAAAATCATATCTTGAGTTTCAAAACTCGGAAACTGGTTTCGTAAATTTTCCCTGAATTTAGACTCATATGTCCATCCATGGATTTATTTCTAGGATTTTTGGTTGGGCCAATTGGTACAGTTTATTAGTTAAAGTTACCCATGTTACAGGGATCGACTTCTCTGACCTTCGCGCGGTATAACTTGAATATCTCTCTGTACAGGGATTTAATGCTGGTGTCATTTGTTTCTAATGAAACTAGACTAAAAATTGAATCTGTACATATAAGGTATGTCTCCTAATTCTTTTTGGATAATTTATAGTGAATTTTTAAAGTTGCGACAGGGAACCCAGAAACCATTCTGGCCCTGTCTCACAATAGCTTTAATATCTCTTAACCTGTAACTCCTATGACCATTTCGTTTCTTCCATATGAAAATAGACTCATCAAGCTTCATTTACATAGCTTATTAACTATTTAATTCCATTCCTATGAATTTTGGTGATTTTCACATTCACGCCACTGCAGCTGGCAGCATCTGTTTTAAGGTAGGACTTACCTATTTGGTAGTCTCCATGATTCAACTAGTCTTGCCATACATAGGTTCATATATGATCATTTTAACCATGCCAATGGCTGATCATATGACCAACATTCCCATTTCAAGCCATAGCCACATCATGACACAAAATATATACATACAACCCACAATTAGTCTAAGTTCATGCTTCCTTTTCGAGCCATTTTCGCATGGCCGTACATACTTACATTACAACATATTTAACAAACAAGGGTAGTCCTATACATGCCATCTCAAGTTCAACCAAAATTTATACCAAAATGGAGGCTTGATAGTGTGGATGACTTCGACTTCAACGATCCCAAATCCGATTGCTTTGAGCGAAATCTAGAAAACGAGAGCCAAAGCAACGGGTAAGCATTTTATGCTTAGTAAGTCTCAAGGAATATAATCAACTCTAATTACAGCAATACATTCACATAGCCAAATGCATCGTTTCATTAATACACATTCTTACTTCATACTTCATCATTATATAAGTTCACAAAGCATCAATCAATTCAATAACTGAAATTCATTAGTCGATTGAGCGAATGTTGCTCAAACATGTCGACTTTCCAATGCACATATAACGTACCTTATCCTTTGGGCTTTCCGAGTGTACTAATTGAATTCATTACAGCAACCAACACTCACCTCCAGCCCAAGATTCTTGAATATAACCGGATATAATCACGCACAAATGCCTTCGGTCTTAGCCCGGATAGAATAACTCAGACGAATGCCTTCGGTCTTAGCCCGGATATAGCCACTAGCACATTTGCCTTCGGTCTTAACCGGATACAATTTCCAGCATAATTGTCTTGGGCTTAGCCGGATATCATTCAATTTCTCATGCACACATACATCAATAATCATTGGACATACATATTTCATTTTCGTTACTAAGGCTCAAACACAATTATAATCATTAGCATATTCGCCCGGGACTTAGCCCGGTGGAATTCAAATGCTCATACACACATAATCAATAATCATACACATCCATATTTCATCTCACATAATTCAAGTAAGGTCACTTCTTGAGGACTTACCTCGGATGTTGTCGAACGGCTTTTTCGGCTATTCGATCACCTTTTCCTTCCCTTGTCCAATTGTGGCCCTCTTAGCTCTTGAGCTAATTCAAACAAATTCAATTTATTAAAACCTCATTGTGCTTGCTTATGGCCGAATATGACAAGGATTTTAAATGGTCATATGGCCACTCTTTAGCTTGAATACACAATGGTCATGCACATTTTATACTACATCAAGCAATTCAATACAATTTATTTGAGCATCAAGGAAATGCTAAGGCCTTCAATAGGCTACCCAAGGCGAATATTCATGTACATGTTGAGGTCAATTTTGCACTTAATACCTCACAAAAACAGCATGCAATCTACTAATTTATGCTTTGCACATTGTGGCCCAAAACTTATAATATAGCATCAAGCACTTATATGTGTGCTAGGTCAATTGTGCTTGCAATTTCACAAGCATTCTTCCACATTTTCTTCTTTAAATCAATATATTCATCACTTAGTTCATAACCAAACATAATGTGCAATCATATATATGCATATATGAGCATGGCGAATTTTCAAGGTGTCCATAGCCATCCAAAACACAAACTTTTAACTAACATGCAAGAAGCATGAATCATGCTCAAGAATGCATCATGGCCAAGTATGACAATCATGCTCCTTTTCAACTTTAATCATGATAAAACAAAGAGAAAACTCAAAATCTTACTCATGAGTAGAAAATCCATCATTGCATGCATCATCATCAAGCTTCACACTTAGCATGCAATGGCTTTATCACTATAACAACTTTGGCCAAATACCATTTCCATGGCATACCAAAGATTTGAGCCATGGCTAACATGCACATCAAGTTAGCAACCAAAACATGCATGAAACTCCCAACACAACCTCATACATACCTTAATCTTGATGCAAACTTAGCCAAATCTCCTTCTAGGTCTCTTCCAACCCAAGCATGAAGCAAAAATCCTCCCCCTTTTCCCTTAGTATTTTCGGCCAAGAAGATGTGAAAGGATGAACAAATTTTTCTTTTCTTTCCTTAGGACATTCGGCCAAGCCTATGGAGAAGAATGAACATTTTTTTTTCTTTCCTTCTCTACAACTCACGGCAATGGGGTATGCCACTCTCTCACACACATTTTTTTTTTTTTCATTCTTTTCTTACCCATGCTTATTTGTTTACTATTTCTCCCTAATGCCCAACAAAACATGTTTCATGACATGTTTGACCCATATTTCTTTGTCATGGCCGGCCATTACTTGTAGAAAGGGGGAATTTGACATGCAAGTCCATTATTTTGCATGCATGCTTTAATTAGTCATCACCTATTTCCCTATCGTACTTTCAAAGTTCACTACTAAGTCCTTTCTTATAATTTAGCACCTAATTAATAAAAATCGAGACACGAAATATTTACGCATACCAATTCCACATACAATAAGTACGGAATATAACACTTAATTATTCTTGTGACTCGGTTTCGTGGTCCCGAAACCACTCTCCGACTAGGGTCACATTCGGGGTGTCACATGCCCTCTAATTATTAGCACATTTATGCTCTCTGTTTAATAGTGCACAATAATGTACCTCTGTATCAGTTATGTATATCCTAAGTGTTCTGTATAATCTATTGGGCCTCTACAAATAAGGTAAATAATTTTCGTTACAAGCTAAAGGATTATCTCTGATTCATGTTTGAAATATTCAATTAAAAATAAATTGTGAAATGAAAGGATAGAGAATGAATACAAATGATAAACTAGGTAAATATATGCAGAAAGGAACTATAGAATTATAGAGATAATGAAGTTCATGATCAAAAGAAAACAAGGAAATTTCGAGGACGAAATTTATTTTAAGGGGGAGAGAAATGTAATACTTTGAAAATTTCTACAGTAAGAAAGTAAGATATTATTCTTAATATAGTAAAACAAGAAAATAAAGTGACAAAAAGGGAAATTTTGAGTTATGTCAACATTGGGAAGTATATTATGATATATTAATTCAAGAAATGACTAAATCGTAAGAGTGAGAAAAGTTTTGTTGCCAAAAAGTAAATACTCAAAATTTGAGGGGTTAAAGTGTAAATCTAAAAAGTTGAAGGACCAATAGTGAAAATATTTTAAGGGTGGAATAATCTAGAAACTAAGGAAAATGGATGAATTAGGACCAAATTGAATAGGTGAAGAATTATTAGGGACTAAATCATAATTTTGCCAAATTAACTAATGACTCAAGGATGGAATTTTAAAAAATCATGAACGGCAAAATGGTCAATAATAAGAGAGAGAATTCTACAATGTAATGATTATGTTGATTATATTTTAAATTAATTAATTAGATAAATATTATTTTATTAATATTTTAATAAGATATTTTTGAATGTTTTACTTAATTAAGGATAATATAAAAGAAAGGAAGATGAAAAAAAAATTATTCATCTTCATTCAAGGCTTCCAACGGTTATGAAGGGAGAAAGAAAGAAAGTTTTGCTTTTTTTACAATTTGGTCCTTCCACCAAAAATTCTCCATTTTCACCTAGAAATCAAAAGAACTTCAATGGTTACCAAGAGAGAAAAATAAGAAGGAGACCATAGGGAGCTAGACTATCAAGTTAGATTCCAGAAATAGAAGCTGGAGGAGAGAGAAAATCAAGTTAAAGTTTGAAATCAATATGACATGGTAAGAACATCAAGATTTCAATATATTTTTAAGTTTGATATTATTGAAAAAGCATGGAAGTGATGTTAAAGTAGAGTTTTCTTATGTAAGGTTCTATGTTCTTGATATGTTAGTGAAGGGAATAAGAGAAAGTGATGGGAAATATTGTAGAGAAAGGAAATAAGGGTGTTATAAACTTGGTAATCAACATTTTGTACAAAAAAAGTTTTGGACAGCAGTAGTGGTCTAACTTTGAAAAATCACCAAAAATTGTACAAATCAAATTAGAGGTTGAATAAAATACGAAATTAAATTTTATTGAGTCTATTTTCTCATAGAATAAATGATGTAAGCAATATAATTGTAAATTATGAGTTATAATATATTTTAGGAGACAAGGTCAGAATGATTTTGGGTTCCTCTGTTCTGACTTTCAAAAATCATCAAATATTTTAAAGAAATAATTAGGGGTATAAATTTATATTTTTAAATTCTTAATTAGTTTATTTTAATTAGAAATAAATGGAAACATCATCTAAACCCCGTATTAAGAGGTAATTAATTTTTAGTGAGGAAAGGTCGAAGCTGTCAAACAGCAAAACAGGGATAAATTTTTTAGATTTTGCTGTATTTATTGGCTAAACTATAAATTCTAAAATTTTTATGGTAGAAATGTATTTGAGTATGGTTTCTAAAACATCAAGAGAATCTTAATTTAGAATTCTTTAGCTCAAGATATAAATAATTTAGTAACTATGACTCAAGTGGACAGCTTGATATGAACATATAAGTAAATAGTGGAATTACATATATACATTAAGGATGTGGAATGGAGAGGAGGAGGAGGAGAATATATGAATATTTAGCTAGTTTAGGTTTACATTAAAAATGGCTAATTTGCATGTTTTAGATTTAAGGGCTAAATTGAATAAAAGTAAAACTTAAGGGGCAATTTTGTAAAAATGTCAAAAATGACCAAATTGAAGGAAATGAATTATTTTATTGTCTAAATTAATAAATTGAATGAAATTATTAATTTAGATCAAGATTGGGTGAAAAATCAAGGAAAATAGAAATTTCCAAAATGCCCTTAAATCATGGTATTTTTGCAATTTAGCTAGGTAAGTTCATATGGTTGAACTTTTATGATTATTTGTTAACTTATAAATGATATAATGTATTATTTCAAGTGTTTGTCATTGAATTGTGACTATTAAACGAATATGAAAATTTGTTTGAATGTTCAAATTGAGTAGAACGTTGGGTTGAGTACGATTGTTCAGTGACAAGTGAAATGATAGGTGATGGATTGACGGATAAGACCATGGTTGGACCATGGCAAGTGTGTAAATGTAAGACCATAGCTGGGCTATGGTATTTCATTGAAAAGACCATAACTGGGTTATGGCATTATGAACGTAAGACTATGGTTGGACCATGGCGGTATATGTGCACGTGTAAGACCATAGTTGGGCTATGGCATCATGAAGATGATAAGACCATATCTGGGATATGTGTAACACCCCGAACCCGAGACCGTCGCCGGAGTCGAACGCGAGGTGTTAACAGACTTCAACCCACTTATTGACAATTTTCAGACAAGCTGCCAATCTGAGTACTAGTCGCTCCAAAATTCATAACTTGAGTTTTACAACTCGAAAATCAGTTCCGTAAATTTTTCCTGAAACTAGACTCATATGTCCATCTACATATTTTTTCTAGAATTTTGGTCGAGCCAATTAGTACAGTTTATTAGTTAAAGTCTCGCCTGTTGTAGGGATCGACTACACTGACCTTTGTGCGTTACGAATTGGATATCTCCTGTACAGGGCTTCAATACTAATGCCGTTTGTTTCTATAGAAACTAGACTCAGAGAGGAATCTACACATATATGGAATGACTCCTAATTATCTCTGGTTAATTTACAATGATTTTCCAAAGTTGGAACAGGGATCCAGAAACCGTTCTGGCCCTATTTCACAAGAACTTTAAAATCTGTTAACTTATAACTCATATGACCATTTCGTTTCTTCCATATGAAAGTAGATTCATCAAGGTACACTTACATAATTTATTTGCTATTTAATACCATTCCTACTATTTTTAGTGATTTTTCACATCCACGTCACTGCTGCTGTCAGCATCTGCCTTTAGTAGGCTTTACCTATTTCATACTTTCCATGATTCAATTGGCCCTTTTTACATACATAGCACAAAGCGTGATCATGATTAACCATTCCAATGGCTAATCGTTTCAAAATAATTCCATACCTCATAAGGGTCAACATACAAACGATTATAGTTCTATGCTAAAACGATATAAGCCATTTTCGCATGGCTATCCAAGTTTACACAAACCGGAAGGTACATGACCTTCAACAAAGGATGGTCCTATACATGCCATTTCAAAGTTCAACCAAAATTTGTACCAAAATGGGGCTTCGATAGTGTGGATGACTTGACTTCTTTGATCCCGAATCCGATAGCTAACGAGCGAAACCTATAAAACAGAGAGCCAAAGCAACGGGTAAGCATTTTAATGCTTAGTAAGTCTCAAGCAATGAAATCAGCTTTGACTAAGGTATTTTATTCACATGGCTAATTAAACCACTTTACTAATTCACATTCCCATACTCATACTTATTTCACATCACCGACCCTTATGTTCATACACAAAAGAACAACTTAGCCCAAGGCCGTAGCTCGTTTATCAACTTAGCGCATACTTACTTGTAAGAATTCAATTAGTACAAGCACATACAAACATACCTCATTGCTGGAATTTTCACAAGTGTATAAGCTGAAATTTTCACAGCAAGATTGCTCACTTCCGAATCACATACTTTCGGGATTTAACCGGATATAGCGACTCGCACGATTGCCTTGGTCATAAACCGGATTTGGTGACTTGCACAAAGGCCTTCGGTCTTAGCCGGATATATCAACTCGCACGAATGCCTTCGGGTCTTAGCCCGGATATATCAACTCGCATACGAATGCCTTCGGGTCTTAGCCCGGATATATCAACTCGCACGAATGCCTTCGGGTCTTAGCCCGGATATATTTCCAATGTTCACTTACATATATATCAATATTCAAGACACGTCCATAGTTCATTTTCGTTACTAAAGCTCTAACACAAAATATCTATCAACCTTTACTATTTCGGCTCAATGGCCACACAAACAAGGAGCATAATTTTGATATAATTCAAGTAGGGTCATCACTCAAGACTTACCTTGGATGTTGTCGAGCGATTTCGATGGCTATTCAACTACTTTTTCCTTCCCTTTATCGGATTTAGCTCCCTTTGCTCTTGAGCTAATTTACACAAATTTAACTTATTAAAATCTCATCATGATAGCTTATGGCGAATATGACAAGGAGTGTAAATGGTCATATGGCCATCCTTTAGCTCAAATACACAATGGTCATGCACATTTTACATCACAACAAGCAATTCAATACATTCAAACATCAACGTGAAGTTCAAAGTACTTGGCCCTTATATACATTAGGCATCAAAGTTGTATATGTACGAAATCATAAATCGAACTCAACACATTAGTTAATATTCCTCTTAGCGAATTTTCTAAGCCAAGAATAGGCATCAATATGCTTGCCTCAAACCGAATGCATGCACACTAATTACCCTCATGTGGCGAATATACACTTAATACCACACAAAAAAAACAGCATACATTTTACTACTAACACATTACATATCGTAATTCATTGCACATCTCTTATTTACTTCATAATCAACACATCATCACAAGCAAATATACACTTTGAATTAGTATATATGTCATACCAATCCATCATGTGCAAACATATATTCATGTAGGTGCAAGGGCCAATTCTCAAGTGGCTTATATCCAAATATATACACATTTCCAAAGCTTAAATCTTACTTACCATGCAACATGCATGAATTATACTTATGGATATATCATGGCGAATACCACAACACCACACCATTTCAATTTGGTCATGGTGAAACAAAGAACTTAGTATCTCATTCAAAAAAATGCTAAAAGAAAGTCTAAGAATCTTCAATCCTCCATCACATGTATCACTTTCAAGCTTGTTATTTAACATGCAATGGCATTAACACCACATTCACTTTGGTCAATTTCATTCCCATGACATAACAAGGATTTGAACCATGGGCTAACAAGAACATTAAGCTAGCAACTAAAAACATGCATGAACCTCAAACATACCTTAATCTTGATGCAAGTTTAGCCAACCTCTTCCTAATCCTCTTCCAAACCAAGTATGAAGCAAAACTCCTTCCTTAACCTTAGTATTTTTGGCCAACAAGAGAGTGAAAAGAGATGAACAAAATTTTTCTTTCTTCCTTTAGGACATTCGGCCAAGCTATGGAGGAAGATGGACACTTTTTTTTTTGTTTCTCATCTACTAACATTAATTGTTTATTCCATACCCTTATTTTATTCTTTCCATCATAACCCATTTACCAAACATGTTTCATGACATGATTTTTGCCCATAAATCCTTGTCATGGCGGCCACTAGCTATGGGGGAAATTTGACATGCAAGTCCATTGTTTTGCATGCATCCTTTAATTAGTCATCACACATTTCCCCTCATACTTTCAAAGTTTATTACTAGGTCCTTTCTAGTGAAATTCACATCTATAATTCTAAATCAAAGCATAAAAAAATATCACACATGAGTTAACACACATTATAGGCAATAAAATAAATATTAAATTATTTTTATGCCTTGGTTTTGTGGTCCCGAAACCACATTTCGACTAGGGTCGTTTTAAGGCTGTCACAACTCTCCCCCACTTTAGAGATTTTCGTCCCGAAAATCTTACCGTAAATAGGTTTGGATATTGCTCTTTCATAGAGTTCTCGGGTTCCCAAGTAGCTTCTTCTATCCCGTGTTTGAGCCATAACACTTTCACTAGCGGAACCCTTTTGTTTCGCAACTCTTTCATTTCACGAGCTAGGATACGAATCGGTTCTTCTTCATAACTCATATCGGCTTGAATTTCAACCTCTGATGGACTAATTACGTGCGACGGATCAGATCTATAGCGTCGAAGCATTGAAACATGGAAGACGTTGTGAATCTTCTCAAGTTCAGGGGCAAGATCAAATGATACGAATCGGGCCAACTCGTTCGGAGATTTCAGACGCCCAATGAATCTCGGCTCAACTTGCCCTTACTACCGAATCTGAGTATCTTTTCCACGGCGAAACTTTAAGAAACACTTTATCTCCCACCGATACTCAATGTCCTTTCGTTTCAAATTCGCATACGATTTACGACGATCGGAGGCTATCTTGATTTTCACGGATTACTTTTACTTTGCTCAAAGATCTTTAATCAAATCCACTCCAAAATTTTGTTCTCACCGAGCTCGGTCCAAAACAATGGTGTACGGCATTTACGCCCGCACAAAGCCTCGTAAGGCGCCATCTTAATACTTGATTGAAAACTATTGTTGTAAGCGAATTCAATCAAAGGTAGGTACCGTTCCCACGAACCATCGAACTCGAGGATGCAACATCTCAACATATCCTCAAGTATCTCGAATTATACGCTCGGATTGACCATCGGTTTGGGGGTGAAAGGCGGTCTTTGAAATGCAACTTGGTGCCCAATGCTTCTTGTAATTTCTTCCAAAATCGCGAGGTGAACCTCGGATCTCTATCCGACACAATGTAAATCGGTACCCGTGTAATCTCTAATCGAGAAACGTACAATTCAGCTAGTTTATCCAATGAAAATCCATACGACAGGATAAAGTGAGCCGACTTAGTCGGTCTATCAATAATAACCCAAATTGCATCCTTCTTACTTGTCGACAACGGCGGTCCGGACACAAAGTCCATTGTGACTCGATCCCATTTCCACTCGGGTATCGTGATCGGTCAAGTAACCTCGAAGGCACTTGGTGCTCCGCTTTCACTTGTTGACATATTAAACATCTTGCAACAAAGTCGGAGATGTCTCGTTTCATACCATGCCACCAAAACCGACGTTTCAACTCATTGTACATCTTCGTACTCCGGGTGGATTGCCATTCGGCTACAATGAGCTTCGTTCGAATTATCGAAATAAGTTCAATTCTTTGGAACACACAAACGACTTCAACCTCAAACAATCGTCATCATCAATTTGAAACTCCGATTCCTTGTTCGTAACACACTCACCCGTTTTGCACGCAACTCCTCATCAACTTTCTGAGCTTCACGAATTTGATGAGTCAACAATGGTTTGGCTGTTAATTCGGCTACTAACACATTGTCGGGTAGGATAGACAAGTGTACATTCATCGCTCGTAAAGCAAACAGTGATTTCCGGCTTAAGGCATCCGCAACCACATTAGCCTTTCCCGGGTGATAGTCAATGACCAGCTCATAATCCTTTAACAGCTCGAGCCAACGTCTTTGTCGCAGATTTAAGTCTCTTTGAGTCATCAAATATTTGAGACTTTTGTGATCCGAATACACATGGCACTTCTCACCAAATAAGTAATGTCGCCATATCTTTAAGGCGAATACGATGGCAGCCAATTCGAGATCATGGGTCGGATAATTTTTCTCATGTGGCTTTAATTGTCTCGACGCATAGGCCACAACTCGACCTTCTTGCATCAATACGCAACCTAACCCAAGTAGGAGGCGTCACTATAGATGACAAACTCTTTGCCGATTCGGGCGTATTAGTAATCTTGGAGCTTCCAGTCAAATGAGTTTTCAATTGGTCAAAACTTTTCGACACTTTTCCGTCCATTCAAACTTGACATCTTTCTCAAGCGGTTTACGTCATGGGTGTGGCTATCATCGAGAATCCTTTTACAAACCGTCGGTAGTAAAGCAAGTCCCAAAAAGCTCGAACCTCGGTAATATTTCTTGGAGGTTTCAGATTAAGTATGGCTGAAATTTTGCTTGGGTCGACTCGAATACCCGATGCAGATACCACGTGACCCAAGAAGCTAACCTCTCTTAACCGTAACTCACACTTGCTAAACTTAGCATATAACCGCTATCCCGTAAAATTTGCAACACTAATCTCGGTGCTCGCATGTTCGGTCTCATCTCTTGAATAGACCAAGATGTCGTCGATGAACACAACTACGAACCGATCCAAATATGATCCAAGATCCGATTCATCAAATCCATAAATACCGCAGGGCATTAGTGAGCCCAAACGGCATCACTAAGAACTCAGAGTGACCATATCTCGCTCGAAAGCGGTTTTGGGTATGTCCGAATCTCGGATTCAAGAATCGATAATAGCCCGATCTCAAATCTATTTTTGAGAACACCGAGGCTCCTTCATTGATCGAACAAATCATCGACACGTGGTAACGGATACTTGTTCTTTATTGTCACTTTATTAAGTCGACGATAGTCGATGCACAACCTCATGGTTCCGTCCTTCTTTTCACAAACAACACCGGTGCACCCCAAGGTGAAAAACTCAGGCGAGCAAAACCTCTATCCATCAACTCTTGCAACCGAGCTTTCAACTCCTTTAATTCCGTTGGTGCCATACGATATGGAGCTATCGAAATCGGTGTGGTCCTGGTACAAGCTCAATGCCAAACTCTATCTCCCGAACAGTGGCAAACCCGCAATTCTTGGGAAAACGTCCGGTATTCACAAACCACCAAGACATGATTTGGGTTCTATTCCTAACTCCTTATCATCAAGTACATACGCAAGGTATGCTTCACACCCTTTTCTTACATATTTCGGGCCAACATTGATGATATTACGGTGGCAACCCCTTCAAGTTCGTAGACTCAACTCGGATCATCTCGTTGTTTGCGCATCTCAAATCAATAGTCTTGCTTTTGCAATTCACAACCGCATCATGCACGGTCAACCAATCCAACCCAAGAATAACATCAAATTCATCGAACGGCAAAAGCATCAAGTCCATGGGAAAACAGTACCTCAATTACTAGGGGCATTTCTTACACACTTTGTCGACAAAGCACATAACGACCCAAAGGATTTGACACCGAATTACGAACTCAAGAGACTCAATAGGCAAAGTCTTCTTTGGATGCTAAGGTTTCGCATATATAAGAATGAGTAGAACCGGGGTCAATCAAAGCAATCACATTAGTATCAAAGAGAGTGAAAGTACCAGTAATAACATCCGGCGAGGAGGCATCCTCGCGTATGCCAGATAGCATAAGTCCTAGCTGGAGCGCGAGCCTCGGATCTGGTCGCAGCATCTCTAGATCCTCTCTGACCACCACTAGCCTTGCCCGTATTTCCAGATGGTCTACCTCGAGCAGTGGTAGTACCCGGTTTCCCACTCCGATCTACATTCTGTTCAGACAACCTCGGGCAATCTTTAATGAAGTGGTCAACTGATCCACACTTGTAACAGGAGCGGTCACGGAATCTACAGCTTCCAAAATGCCATTTGCCACAATACTGGCACTCCGTCCTCTCTCGTCGATCATTCCCACTACTGGCGATCGAAGTGATTCGTGTGGTCACAGGGGGTCGATCGCGATCTCGTCTAGAAAAGCCCGGTGTCTCTAGATCGGCCTAAGCCATCTCTAAGTTTCTTTGATGATGTTGGAAGGGCTTCCCAATACCTCTTCTGAAACTCCCTTGTTCCCTCTTCCGCTTTCCTTTTCTCCATACTAAACTCCTCGGCTTTGCCGCTCGCTCGACGAGAGTCACAAACTCTCGGATTTCCAAAATGCCAACATACAGCTTTATCTCATCATTCAGTCCATCTTCGAAGCGTTTACACATCACAGCTTCTGAAGAAATGCATTCTCGCGCGTACCGGCTAAGCCTCACGAATTTTCGTTCATAGTCGGTAACCGACATGGAACCTTGTTTAAGTTCGAGAAATTCCTTTCGTTTTTGGTCCATAAATCGATCGATATACTTTTTCCAAACTCGGTTTGGAAGAACTCCCAAGTTACTTGTTCATGGGCACTGTAAGTCGAGTACTCCACCAATAGTAGGCGTAATCACGTAGCAAGGAGATGGTACACTTTAGGCATTCATCGGTGTACAAGATAGCTCATCGAGTACCGGATCGTGTTGTCCAACCAAAATTCGCTTGCTCGGCATCATCACTATCCGTAGCTTTAAATTCAGTAGCCCCATGTTTTCGGATTCTATCAACTGGGGCTTATTCGACCTTATTTGGTCAATTACCGGAGGCATTGTAGGTCGGGGCAATGTGTTTGTTGGGAATGGAGGTTGTGGAACACCAGTATTAGTTCGAATGTATTGGTTGAACCAATCATTCATCACGCTATAAAACGCTTGTCTAGCCTCGTCATTCGGATTGCTAGCAACAGGTTGAGAGTCCGCGGCGCTGTCCCTTGTGCGGAGCAGCGCCACACTCTCCACATCATCAGCTATCGCTCGGTTGGGATCGGGATCCATTACTATAAATAAACACAAGTTCAAACGCCGTAAATCACCACACTATCATATAATCACATAAAATGGCATGTATAGCTAGACCCCAAACGCATTACGGTAGTCCTAGAATCGACTAAACCGTAGCTCTGATACCAATAAAATTGTAACACCCGAACCCGAGACCGTCAGCCGAGTCGAACGCGAGGTGTTAATGCACTTCAACCCACTTATTGACAATTTTCAGACAAGCTGCCAATCTGAGTACTAGTCGCTCCAAAATTCATAACTTGAGTTTTACAACTCGAAAATCAGTTCCGTAAATTTTTCCTGAAACTAGACTCATATGTCCATCTACATATTTTTTCTAGAATTTTGGTCGAGCCAATTAGTACAGTTTATTAGTTAAAGTCTCGCCTGTTGTAGGGATCGACTACACTGACCTTTGTGCGTTACGAATTGGATATCTCCCTGTACAGGGCTTCAATACTAATGCCGTTTGTTTCTATAGAAACTAGACTCAGAGAGGAATCTACACATATATGGAATGACTCCTAATTATCTCTGGTTAATTTACAATGATTTTCCAAAGTTGGAACAGGGATCCAGAAACCGTTCTGGCCCTATTTCACAAGAACTTTAAAATCTGTTAACTTATAACTCATATGACCATTTCGTTTCTTCCATATGAAAGTAGATTCATCAAGGTACACTTACATAATTTATTTGCTATTTAATACCATTCCTACTATTTTTAGTGATTTTTCACATCCACGTCACTGCTGCTGTCAGCATCTGCCTTTAGTAGGCTTTACCTATTTCATACTTTCCATGATTCAATTGGCCCTTTTACATACATAGCACAAAGCGTGATCATGATTAACCATTCCAATGGCTAATCGTTTCAAAATAATTCCATACCTCATAAGGGTCAACATACAAACGATTATAGTTCTATGCTAAAACGATATAAGCCATTTTCGCATGGCTATCCAAGTTTACACAAACCGGAAGGTACATGACCTTCAACAAAGGATGGTCCTATACATGCCATTTCAAAGTTCAACCAAAATTTGTACCAAAATGGGGCTTCGATAGTGTGGATGACTTGACTTCTTTGATCCCGAATCCGATAGCTAACGAATAAACCTATAAAACAGAGAGCCAAAGCAACGGGTAAGCATTTTAATGCTTAGTAAGTCTCAAGCAATGAAATCAGCTTTGACTAAGGTATTTTATTCACATGGCTAATTAAACCACTTTACTAATTCACATTCCCATACTCATACTTATTTCACATCACCGACCCTTATGTTCATACACAAAAGAACAACTTAGCCCAAGGCCGGTAGCTCGTTTATCAACTTAGCGATACTTACTTGTAAGAATTCAATTAGTACAAGCACATACAAACATACCTCATTGCTGGAATTTTCACAAGTGTATAAGCTGAAATTTTCACAGCAAGATTGCTCACTTCCGAATCACATACTTTCGGGATTTAACCGGATATAGCGACTCGCACGATTGCCTTCGGGTCATAACCCGGATTTGGTGACTTGCACAAAGGCCTTCGGGTCTTAGCCCGGATATATCAACTCGCACGAATGCCTTCGGGTCTTAGCCCGGATATATCAACTCGCACGAATGCCTTCGGGTCTTAGCCCGGATATATCAACTCGCACGAATGCCTTGGTCTTAGCCGGATATATTTCCAATGTTCACTTACATATATATCAATATTCAAGACACGCCCATAGTTCATTTTCGTTATTAAAGCTCTAACACAAAATATCTATCAACCTTTACTATTTCGGCTCAATGGCCACACAAACAAGGAGCATAATTTTGATATAATTCAAGTAGGGTCATCACTCGAAGACTTACCTTGGATGTTGTCGAGCGATTTCGACGGCTATTCAACTACTTTTTCCTTCCCTTTATCGGATTTAGCTCCCCTTTGCTCTTGAGCTAATTTACACAAATTTAACTTATTAAAATCTCATCATGATAGCTTATGGCCGAATATGACAAGGAGTGTAAATGGTCATATGGCCATCCTTTAGCTCAAATACACAATGGTCATGCACATTTTTACATCACAACAAGCAATTCAATACATTCAAACATCAACGTGAAGTTCAAAGTACTTGGCCCTTATATACATTAGGCATCAAAGTTGTATATGTACGAAATCATAAATCGAACTCAACACATTAGTTAATATTCCTCTTAGTCAATTTTCTAAGCCAAGAATAGGCATCAATATGCTTGCCTCAAACCGAATGCATGCACACTAATTACCCCTCATGTGGCGAATATACACTTAATACCACACAAAAAAACAGCATACATTTTACTACTAACACATTACATATCGTAATTCATTGCACATCTCTTATTTACTTCATAATCAACACATCATCACAAGCAAATATACACTTTGAATTAGTATATATGTCATACCAATCCATCATGTGCAAACATATATTCATGTAGGTGCAAGGGCCAATTCTCAAGTGGCTTATATCCAAATATATACACATTTCCAAAGCTTAAATCTTACTTACCATGCAACATGCATGAATTATACTTATGGATATATCATGGCGAATACCACAACACCACACCATTTCAATTTGGTCATGGTGAAACAAAGAACTTAGTATCTCATTCAAAAAATGCTAAAAGAAAGTCTAAGAATCTTCAATCCTCCATCACATGTATCACTTTCAAGCTTGTTATTTAACATGCAATGGCATTAACACCACATTCACTTTGGCGAATTTCATTCCCATGACATAACAAGGATTTGAACCATGGGCTAACAAGAACATTAAGCTAGCAACTAAAAACATGCATGAACCTCAAACATACCTTAATCTTGATGCAAGTTTAGCCAACCTCTTCCTAATCCTCTTCCAAACCAAGTATGAAGCAAAACTCCTTCCTTAACCTTAGTATTTTCGCCAACAAGAGAGTGAAAAGAGATGAACAAAATTTTTCTTTCTTCCTTTAGGACATTCGGCCAAGCTATGGAGGAAGATGGACACTTTTTTTTTTGTTTCTCATCTACTAACATTAATTGTTTATTCCATACCCTTATTTTATTCTTTCCATCATAACCCATTTACCAAACATGTTTCATGACATGATTTTTGCCCATAAATCCTTGTCATGGCCGGCCACTAGCTATGGGGGGGGGGAAATTTGACATGCAAGTCCATTGTTTTGCATGCATCCTTTAATTAGTCATCACACATTTCCCCTCATACTTTCAAAGTTTATTACTAGGTCCTTTCTAGTGAAATTCACATCTATAATTCTAAATCAAAGCATAAAAAAATATCACACATGAGTTAACACATTATAGGCAATAAAATAAATATTAAATTATTTTTATGCCTTGGTTTTGTGGTCCCGAAACCACATTTCGACTAGGGTCATTTTAAGGCTGTCACAATATGACACTATGTGAGTAAGACCATGGCTGGGCCATGGCAATACAAGTGTAAGACCATAGTTGGACTATGGCATAAAGAAAACGATGTACTCAAATCCAGTAGATGTTCTCTAATTTGACAAAAATTGGTAAGTGACATATGAAATTAATATTAAAAGACTTATGATTATTATTGATATTGATCTGAAATAAGTGTACCTATTGATATTTAAATGATCCAATGAGCAAAGTTCTGATATGAGATAGCTGAAATACATGGACATGATGGTACATGAAATATTGATATAATGAAATGAATGATATATGTTTATGAAGAAACAACAAAAGAATTATATGTATTATGACATGTAAATATGTGACTATCTTTATTATGTTGATACGAGAAAATTATGCATGTTGTGATGAGTAACAATCTCAAGTGTAACCTGTCGGGAAAATAAGTTTATCAATGTTGAAATTATATGTAATGTGTACAAGTACGCTAACCAGTGTTGTTGCTTGATACTTAGACAAATGCCAAGCTATTGGTCAAATGGTGATATGTTTCTTTATATGATGCATTAGAATGGTAAGTATATAAGTGAAAATACGTTAGTGCTCATGAAGGAGTGGTAAGGTTTAAATTATTCAATTTCTTATGAAACGACTTATCATGTGATCAATTCAAAAAAGACTTTGGCTAAATGCACTAGCTTGTTACCATGGTTGAATGATATGTTTATGACTTGTGTATCATGCATTGGAATAAGTGTGGAAAATAAAGAAATACAAATGAAATAAAGAAACTTGGAAGAATTAAAGATATTTAAAAATTTACTAAGCTTGGGATAATATGTATAAGTAATGTTATGGATTTATTCACCTTGTGAATTGATGAATATAGCTTTATGAGTATAGGGATTATCAAAAGCTCGATTAGGTTGGAAGCTTGCCAGAGATATATCATACTATCCATTTGTTCTATCGGTAATTTTTGATTATTTGATTCTAGTTATAATGGCATGTATTGGTTAATTTGGCCAATGATGCCATGTAAATGATTGGTTATGACTAGTTATTGGAATGTCTAGTGATGAATATGTTTAGGTGTTTATATATAAAAGTCTATATTATGGTACGTGTTTGAAATGGTTGATTGATAAAAATCGTATTGGCATATTGATGATTGAAGTTAGTTAGCATATTTGATATAATATGCATAAATGTGAAATTAATATCTAGGAAAATATGAGTTTAAGATTGATATGAAAATAAATTGTCATTTCAAGTATCTCTTTGTACATTGGTTGTATGTGGTTAATTTTCATGTACAAGACTTGATTTTGGTATGAATTAATTGCCATGGAATAGCCTATTTTTGTCCACACGGGCAGAGTGGGTGTATGTCTCACCTGTGTGTGACACACAACCTAGCACATGGGCGTGTGGCTTTGCCGTCTGTTCCCTGTACCTTTAAAATTTTAAAATAGAAAGTTATACGGCCTGGACACACGGGTGTGTCCCTGGCCGTGTTAGCCACACGGCCTACACACATGGGCGTGTGACCCCTATATATGAGAAAATATTTAAATTTCGTGAAAAATTTTTCTATGTTTCTGATTTAGTCCTGACTCGATTCTAATGTATATTTTAGGTCTCGAGGGTCCATCTTAAGGATATTATGGTTAATATCAGAAAATAAATGGTAATGATACGAATTATCTGTAAATGTTTTAAAAACTCCGGTAATGCTCCGTAACTTGTTCTACTGACAGATATGGGTTAGGGGTGTTACAATTCTCATACGCTTGTGCCCTGAATTCTTCCATTTCATTTAATTCAAGCAATCTTCTATAGCCAGCAGCTTTCCAATCCTTGTTCAATTGCTTTATAGCCCAGTATGCCCTGTGCTCTAACTCAACTAGTGAATGGTAAGGTTTTTTGTAGACGAGCTTGAATGGTGACATTCCTAATGAGGTTTTGTAAGCAGTGCGATATGCCCATAAAGCTTTGTCCAATCTTAAGGACCAATCGTTACTATTTGGATTAACAACTTTATCTAAAATTTTCTTAATTTCCCTATTGGAAATTTCAACTTGCCCATTCGTTTGAGGATGATATGTCATGGCAATCTTTTGCAACTAGCTTACAACAGAAGTGAGATCCCTCATCACTAATGGTGGCTTGAGGCGTGCCGAATCTCGTAAAGATGTTTTTGTGTAAGATCTTCATCATTGACCTGGCATCATTGGTAGGTAGAGCTATGGATTCTACCGATAATGTCCCAAAATCCTAAGTAATTATTTTTGTATGGTTGTAACAGACAAAAAAGTGTTTGCCCTCAGTGGTTAAGTGTTCTAGGAGTGTCTAAGAACTCTTAGGTTCAAACCTTGGCTTATGCAAATTTTGTTTTAATATGAGTAAACCTTGTCTCTAGTTAGGAGACTTTTAAATAAATGAGGATTTCATGACAGAAAGGGCCTGCTGGTCTAGGGGTAAGTAGTGTGTCATTGTTTCTAAAGGTCTTAAGTTCGAGTCTTGCTATGCGCAAGGTGAGCTTTATTTAGCTGCCAGTTCCGTGGGAGTGTTCTAGCTTGGCTGAAACTCTGAAGAGTTGGGGTAAATTTAAATTAGATGGTGGAGAGATTGGAGGAGAATTTGAGGAGTGGATCAAGGGATTTAGTGGTCGATTTGAGTGATCTTAGGAGGAAATCATGGGGATTTGTAGTGGTGGGAGAGTTGGCACCAGAATTGGATTCTCCTCAACCATTCGGCTTGTCTTTGGTGTCCCTGACTATTCGGTGATGGTTTTCCCCATCTTGCCGAATTCCCTTGTTGCAATTTGCTGATTGATTTTGCTACTTTCTCCAAATTCTTCCCTTCTTCTTTCCTCAAGGCTTCTATTTTCTACCAATTGTGCTACTGGTTTGGGATCCTGTCCCTGCTGATTTGATCTCTTTGCTAATCTGCTCATCTCAGTCTCTCTTGTCCCCTCTTTAACCTTTGCAAAATTTGTGTTCTTCCCCTCTCCTAGTCGGTTCTTAACATTCACCTTCTCCTTTTGTTCATTGACTAAATACCCCTTTCTCTTCCCTCTCTACTCTTTTGAATTTTGTTAAGTTTTTTCTCTTGCACTGTTATAGCCAAATACCTTCTTCTCTTGTAGCTGAATCTCTTCCTCTTTTTCATTGCCGAACCTCTTTCACTCTTTCTTGTTGTTCTGTCACTCTCAGTTTCTGGAACTTGTCGGGGAGTGAAGGATTATTCATTGATATTGGAAAGTTCAAAATCCCTCTCTCGTCACTCGATCGAAGGTAACTCTATCCTTAATCATCACGTGAATAACTCGAGTACTTTGGCTTGCATTCTTGGGTGTAGGCTGATTGCTACATTCCCTATTTTTTTGGGTTTTGTGTTTTCTGTAAGTTAGTATGCGTTGATTCAAGCCATGGGTTTGAGCAATCATGATTAATAGAATTCGCTTGTAATGCAGATATTCGTCAGGAAGCTTGTAATCAATCTTCGTCAGCGATTTAAGTGGGCTAAACCGCATGCGTTCAATCAAGGAAAGTAATAATTATTATTTTGGGTTAAGTGTAAAAAGGGGTTGTTTAACCCTATTGACTAAAGGACTGACGAAGTATCTTGATTGAATATAGGTTTGGTGCTCGTGGGCTTTTGCACATTTTTGCAAACAATGTGTGTAATCTCCACTCCAACTATGGAAACTGGCAAAAGCTGAAGTAAGGGCATGATGACGCTACACGAGCGTACGCTCGCTCATGTGGTAGTTCGTGTGACTATACATGAATGATTGATCGTGAAGGCCATCGTGAGCAATTTCATGGGCTTAGGCCTTTTTGGGCCTTATTGGGCCGAAATGGGATATGTAGGCCCTACAAGTATGTGGGCCCCACTCAGGTAAACCACACGGACTTGTGGTGAATATTGGGCCAGGCTGTGTAATCCACACGGCCAAGGCCATTTCTGGGTTGTGTGGGCCACACGGATGTATGGGCCCATATGGGCCTACAATATGGGTCGTAGGCCCATTTTCACTATTTGACTGGTAAGATTGCACGGGTCGCCCAAGATGGCTATGGACCTTTTGTTGGGTCGGTATGTGAACCTAGACCCCTAATCTATAAATTGACTATTATGCCCTTATGTGTTAAAATAACTGATATGCCCTTATGAGATGTATGAATATATTTGAGCATGTCACTTTATATATATTGAATACATGTAACACCCCTAACCCGAATTCGATCACCGGATTAAGGCTAAGAGGTATTACCGAACTAAACATTTAATAATCCCATTCACATTGTAAATAAACATAAACAGAGATCGTGCTGAAATACATACTAATATTTAAGTTATACGCCATTTTTGTATGGCCAGAATATTTACAATTTCAAAACATCGTTATCATCAGCCTAACCTATACATGCCATATCAATTCCAAAATATAACTGTACCCAAAAAGATCGATAGTGTGATTAACTGCTGATGATCCCTGAGTCGGTGGCCAAAATCAACAATCTATAAAACAGAGAAATAAAGAACAGAGTAAGCTTTCAAAGCTTAGTAAGTTTTAAGCAATACAAACAATTAAAACTTGTCATTTAAATCGAGCATTTAGCATCACAAAACTAATATTCTAATTAGTTATCACTTGGCCGAATATACACAAGTACACCAATTACAAAGCCTATTGGCCGAATATATATGTATATAAATATATGAATGCACAAAGAAATTTCAGCACATACTTTACTTTACTTTATAGCTCATACAATTAATTTAAGTCATATACTTTCATAAAATGACAGACATCGACCGAATAGGTCATGCTCTTATTCGTAGATATAGTAATCACTCACACACATATATCGTTCTTTGATACTAATAATTCACCTTAAAAATCAATTCACATGCGAGTACATAATACGTACCTGACTATCATAATGTATCATACATAATCAATAGTAGTTTACCTCGAACTTTCGAATTCATATTCTTACTTGAATCACCGACGTTAAGTATACTAGGTTTAAAACCCGAATCCAGTCACCAGCACAAAACCTGCGGGACTTTAAGCTCAGATATAATACTAGTACGAAGCCTGCAGAATTTAACCGGGATATAATACCAGCACGAAGCCTGCGAGATTTAACCCGGATATAATACCAGCACAAAGCCTATAAGATTTAACCCGGATATAACACCAGTACGAAGCCTGCGGACCTTTAAGCTCGGATACACATCAAATATCATGCATATATCGTTCTTTGATACTAATATAATGACATATAATGACAGACATCGACCGAATAGGTCATGCTCTTATTCGTAGATATAGTAATCACTTACACACATATATCGTTCTTTGATACTAATAATTCACCTTAAAAATCAATTCACATGCGAGTATATAATACGTACCTGACTATCATAATGTATCATACATAGTCAATAGTAGTTTACCTCGAAATTTCGAATTCATATTCTTACATGAATCACCGATGTTAAGCCTGCTAGGTTTAAAACCCAAATCCAGTCACCAGCACAAAACCTACGGGACTTTAAGCTCGGATATAATACCAGTACAAAGCCTGCGGGATTTAACCCGGATATAATACCAGCAAGAAGCCTACGGGATTTAACTCAGATATAATACCAGCACGAAGCCTGCGAGATTTAACCCGGATATAACACCAGCACGAAGTCTGCGGACCTTTAAGCCCGGATACACATCAAATATCATGCATATTTAATCATATATTAACACATCTCATTCAACATATCACATTAGTAGTTATTTGCTGCATTCGGATACAAGCTCCATATGAACATCATCATTTACATTTCGGTTCAAAAGTCATACATAAATATCACATATCCATTTCACCATTCAAGCTTAACCCATAGTGACCATTCGACTATATGTCAATACATAAATTATTTATCACACAACTTAATTCAAGTAGAACCAAAAGGTCACAATTCATCTAATATATACATATCAAGGCATTATCAATTATATACTAATGGTGACTACTTAAAACTTACCTCGGATATCGTCGAACAATTACAACGGCTATTCTATTACTTTCTCTTTTCCCCTATCCGAGTTTGCCCCTCTATGCTCTTGAGCTTTAAATTGAAACAACCATGGCCGAATGCCTTGACCTCTTCTTCTATTTTTTTCTTTCTCTAATTCGGCAATGAAGAAAGAAAGATGAACTCCCATTATTTTTATCATCATTTTCTTATTTTACTAATTTTTATATTTCAATATAATGCCATTACTTATTATAATGCTTAAATAAAATATATATTATCCATCAACCATCATTATGGCCGGCCACTATATTAAAAGTGATCCATTTGACATGCAAGTCCCCCATGTCAATAGTTCATGCATTATTTGGCACTTTAAAATTCACCTATCACATTTTCAAGTCTTATCACATGAGTCCTATCTTATAAATTAACACCTAATTGATAAAATCAAGGCACAAGGTATTCACACATACAAATTCCAATTACAATAAGCACAGAAAATAACATCTAATCATTTTTGTGACTCGGTTTTGTGGTCCCGAAACCACTTTCCGATTAGGGTCACTATAGGGCTGTCACAACTCTCCCCCTCTTAGGAATTTTGGTCCCCGAAAATCTTACCAGCGAATAAATTACGGTATCTTTCTTTCATGGAGTCTTCAAGCTACCAAGTAGCTTCTTCACCCCATGTTTGACCCACAACACTGTCACTAACGAAATTGTCTTATTTCGCAATTCTTTCACCTCGTGAGCCAAAATACGAACTGGTTCCTCTTCATAACTTAAATCAGAACGAATTTCTATCTCTGATGGACTAATCACATGAGAAGGATCGGATCTGTAACGTCAAAGCATCGAAACATGAAAAACATTGTGAATCTTTCCAAGTTCAGGGGGCAGAATCAATCTGTATGCTACTGGCCCAACTCGTTCGGATATTTCATATGGCCCGATGAACCTCGGACTCAATTAGCCCTTACGGCCAAATCTGAGCACCTTTTTCCAAGGTGAAACTTTAAGAAAAACTTTGTCTCCGACCTAATACTCAATGTCTTTTCGTTTTAAATCCGCATACGACTTCTGACAATCTGAAGCTGCTTTCAGACTTTCACGGATCACTTTTACTTTCTGTTCAGCATTTTTAATCAAATCAACCCCAAAAATTTTACTTTCACTGAGCTCGGTCCAAAACAACGGTGTACGGTATTTACGACCGTACAAAGCCTCGTAAGGTGCCACCTTAATGCTTGATTGAAAACGATTGTTGTAAGCGAATTCAATCAAAGGCAAATATCGTTCCCATGAACCACTAAATTCAAGGATGCAACATCTCAACATATCCTCGAGTATCTGAATTATCCGCTCGGATTGACCATCGGTCTGGGGATGAAAAGCGGTGCTAAAATGCAACTTGGTACCCAATGCTTCTTGCAATTTCTTCCAAAATCGTGATGTGAATCTCGGATCTCTATCCGACACAATAGAAGTAGGTACCCCGTGTAACCTTACAATCAGAGAAACATACATTTCGGCTGGCTTGTCAAGTGAATAATTTGTACGTACGGGGATAAAATGAGCCGACTTTGTCAATCTATCAATAACAACCCAGATCGCATCTTTCTTGCTTGGTGACAATGGCAACCCAGATACAAAATCCATCGTGACTCGATCCTATTTCCATTCGGGTATCATGATCGGCTGAAGTAATCTTGAAGGCACTTGATGTTCCACTTTCACTTGTTGACATATCAAACACTTCGAGACAAAGTCAGAAATGTCTCATTTCATACCATGCCACCAGTATTGTTGTTTCAGATCATTGTACATTTTCGTACTACCCGGGTGAATTGACATTCGGCTACTATGAGCCCCGCTCAAAATCATCGAAATAAGTTCTGAATTTCTTGGAACACACAATCGACTTCTGAACCTCAAACAATCATTGTTGTCAATTTGAAACTCTGAATCCACATTTGAAACACATTCAGCTCGTTTAGCAACCAATTCATTATCGACTTTCTGAGTTTCACATATTTGTTGAATCAATAACGGTTTGGCTTTTAGTTCTGCTACTAACACATTATTGGATGAAACAGACAAGTGTACATTCATCGCTCGCAAAGCAAACAGTGACTTGCGACTTAAAGCATCGGCAACCACGTTAGCCTTTCCTGGGTGATAGTCAATGACAAGCTCGTAATCTTTCAACAATTCAAGCCAACATCTTTGTCTCAGATTCACATCTTTTTGAGTCATCAAATATTTTAGGCTTTTGTGATCCGAAGATACATGACACCTCTCTCTAAACAAGTAATGTCGCCATATTTTCAAAGCAAATACGATGGCAGCTAATTCAAGATCATGGGTCAAATTGTTTTTCTCATGTGACTTCAATTGCCTCGAAGCGTAAGCTACAACTCGACCTTCTTGCATCAATACACAACCTAGCCCATGCAAGGACCATCAATGTAAATGACAAACTCTTTACCGGATTCGGGCTGCACTAACACTGGAGCTTCAGTCAAATAGGTTTTCAGTTGGTCGAAACTTTTCTGGCACTTTTCTGACCATTCAAACTTAACATCTTTCTGAAGTAGCTTTGTCATTGGTGTGGCTATCATTCAGAACCCTTTACAAACCGTCTATAGTAACTGGCAAGTCCCAAAAAGCTCCGAACTTTAGTAACATTTCTAGGAGGCTTCTAATCAAGTATGGCTGATATTTTACTCAGATCAACACGAATACTCAATGCGGATACCACATGCCCCAAAAAGCTAACTTCTCTCAACCAGAACTCACATTTACTGAACTTAGCATATAACTGCTTGTCCCGTAAAATCTGCAACACTAATCTCAGGTGCTCGGCATGTTCAGTTTCATCTCACGAATAGATCAAAATGTCTTCTATAAACACAACTACAAACCAGTCTAAATACTGTCTGAAGATTTGATTCATCAAGTCCATAAATATCGCAGCGACATTAGTGAGCCCAAACGACATCACTAAGAACTCGTAGTGACCGTATCTGGTTCTGAAAGCAGTTTTAGGCACATTGAGTCTCTAACTCGCAACTGATAATAACTCGTTCTCAAATCTATCTTTAAAAACACTGTGGCTCCCTTCAGCTGATCAAACAAATCATCAATACGCGGTAATGGATATTTTTTCTTTATTTTCACTTTATTTAATTAACGATAGTCGATTCACATTCTCATGGTTCCGTCTTTCTTTTTCACAAACAATTCTGGTGCACCCCAAGGTAAGAAACTTGGTCGAGCGAAACCTCTATGCGTCAACTCTTACAACTGAGCTTTCAATTCCTTCAATTTGGTTGATGCCATACGATACGAAGCTATCGAAATTGGTGTAGTCCCAAGTACAAGTTCAATGCCAAACTCTACCTCTCGAACAGGTGGTAATCCCGGTAACTCCTCCGGAAAAACATCCGAAAACTCACAAACCACTGGCACTGATTCAAGTTTCTTTTCTGACTCTTTACTATCAAGTACGTATGCAAGATATGCTTCACACCCCTTCTTTACATATTTCTAAGCCAACATCGAGGATATTACTACTGGTAACCCGTTAAAATCAGTAGACTCAACTCGGATTATCTCACTATTTGCACATCTCAAATCAATAGTTTTTCTTTTGCAATTCACAACTGCATCATGTATGGTCAACCAATCCATATCGAGAATAACATCAAATTCATCAAACGGTAAAAGCATCAAATCGGCCGGAAAATAGGAACCTCAGATTATCAGGGGGCATTTTCTGCACACTTTGTTGACTAGCACATATCGACCCAAGGGATTCGACTCTCGAATCACAAACTCAGTAGACTCAACAGGTAAAGTCTTACTGGATACTAAAGTCTCACATACATATGAATGAGTAGAACCAGGGTCAATCAATGCAATCACATCAGTATCAAAGAGAGTGAAAGTACCAGTAATAACATCAGGCAAAGAAGCATCCTCGCGTGCCCATATAGCATAAGCTCTAGCAGGAGCACAAGCCTCAGATCTGCTCGTAGCATCTCTAGACCCTTTCTAACCGCCACTAGGTTTCCCCGCATTCCCAGATGGTCTACCTCGAGCTATAGTAGTACCCGGTTTCCCACTCTGATTCACATTCTGTTCAGACAATCCCGGGCAGTCCTTGATAAAGTGATCAGCTGATCCACACTTATAACAGGAGCGGTCATGAAATCTACAACTCCCCGAATGCCATTTTTTACAATACTTGCACTCAGTCCTGTCCCGACGATCGTTTCCAACACTGGCAACCGAAGTGGCTCGTGTACTCATAGGGGGTCGATCGCGATCTTGTCTGGAAAAGCCCGAAGTGTTCTTAGATCGGTTCGAATCATCTCAAAATTTCTTTAGTGACTGCCAAAAGGGCTTTCCCAAAGATCTTTTACGGAACTCTCTAGCTCCATCTTCAGCTTTTCTTTTCTCTTTACTAAGCTCTTCGGCTTTGCAAGCTCGCTCGACAAGTACTACAAACTCTCTAATTTCAAGAATGCCAACAAACAGTTTTATATCTTCGTTCAATCCATCTTTGAAATGTTTACACACTATGGCTTCTGAAGAAACACATTCTCGGGCATAACGGCTAAGCCTCACAAATTTTCATTCATAATCAGTAACTGACATGGAACCCTGATTAAGTTCAAAAAATTCCTTCCGTTTTTGATCGATGAATCTCTGGCTGATATACTTTTTCCGGAACTCAGTTTGGAAGAATTCCCAAGTCACTCGCTCTCTGGGCACAACAGAAACCAATGTATTCCACCAATAGTAGGCAGAATCACGTAGCAAAGATATAGCACATTTTAGGCATTCATCGGATATGCAAGACAGTTCATCAAACACTCGGATAGTATTGTCCAACCAAAATTCGGCTTGCTCAGCATCATCACTATCTGTGGCCTTAAATTCAGTAGCCCCGTGCCTTCGAATTCTGTCAACTGGGGGCTTATTCAACCTCATCTTTTCAATTATCGGAAGTATCGTGGGTGTAGGGGTTGTATTTGTCGGAAGTGGGGGTTGTGGAGCAGCCGCATTAGTACGAATGTATTGGTTAAACCAATCATTCATCACATTATAAAAGGCTTGTCTAGCCTCGTCATTTCGATTGCTCGCAATAGGTTGAGAGTCTATCAGCGCTGTCCCGTGCGCGGGAGCAGGCGATACACTCTCAACATCATCAGCTACCGCTTGATTGGGATCAAAAACCATTACTATACGAAAACACATTTTTAACTGTCAGAATTCATCACACTATCGTATTAATACTATATGGCATGTATAGCTAGGCTCAACCACGCTATGTTAGTCCTAGAATCGACTAAACCGTAGCTTTGATACCAATAAAATGTAACACCCCTAACCCAAATTTGATCGCCGGATTAAGGCTAAGAGGTATTATCGAACTAAACATTTAATAATCCTGTTCACATTGTAAATAAACATAAACAGAGATTGAGCTGAAATACATACTGATATTTAAGTTATACGCCATTTTCATATGGCCAGAATATTTACAATTTCAAAACATCGTTATCATCAGCCTAACTTATACATGCCATATCGATTCCAAAATATAATTGTACCCAAAAAGATCGATAGTGTGATTAACTGCTGACGATCCCCGAGTCGGTGGCCAAAATCAACAATCTATAAAACAGAGAAGTAAAGAACAGAGTAAGCTTTCAAAGCTTAGTAAATTTTAAGCAATATAAACAATTAAAACTTGTCATTTAAATCGAGCATTTAGTATCACAAAACTAATATTCTAATTAGTTATCACTTGGTCGAATATACACAAGTACACCAATCAAAAAAGCCTATTGGCCGAATATATATGTATATAAATATATGAATGCACAAAGAAATTTCAGCACATACTTTATTTTACTTTATAGCTCTTACAATTAATTTAAGTCACATACATTCATATAATGACAGACATCGACCGAATAGGTCATGCTCTTATTCGTAGATATAGTAATCACTCACACACATATATCGTTCTTTGATACTAATAATTCACCTTAAAAATCAATTCACATGCGAGTATATAATACGTACCTAACTATCATAATGTATCATACATAATCAATAGTAGTTTACCTCGAACTTTCGAATTCATATTCTTACTTGAATCACCGACGTTAAGCCTGCTAGGTTTAAAACCTGAATCCAATCACCAGCACAAAACCTGTGGGACTTTAAGCTCGAATATAATACCAGTACGAAGCCTGCGGGATTTAACCCGGATATAATACCAGCAAGAAGCCTACGGGATTTAACCCAGATATGATACCAGCACGAAGCCTGCGAGATTTAACCCGGATATAACACCAGCACGAAGCCTGCGGACCTTTAAGCCCGGATACACATCAAATATCATGCATATTTATTCATATATTAACACATCTCATTCAACATATCACATTAGTAGTTATTTGCTGCATTCGGATACAAGTTCCATATGAACATCATCATTTACATTTCGGTTCAAAAGTCATACATAAATATCACATATCCATTTCACCATTCAAGCTTAACCCATAGTGACCATTCGACTATATGTCAATACATAAATTATTTATCACACAACTTAATTCAAGTAGAACCAAAAGGTCACAATTCATCTAATATATACATATCAAGGCATCATCAATTATATACTAAAGGGGACTACTTAAAACTTACCTCGGATATCGTCGAACGATTACAACGGCTATTCGATTACTTTCTCTTTTCCCCTATCCGAGTTTGCCCCTCTATGCTCTTGAGCTTTAAATTGAAACAACCATGGCCGAATGCCTTGGCCTCTTCTTCTATTTTTTTCTTTCCCTAATTCGGCAATGAAGAAAGAAAGATGAATTCCCATTATTTTTATCATCATTTTCTTATTTTACTAATTTTTATATTTCAATATAATGCCATTACTTATTATAATGCTTAAATAAAATATATATTATCTATCAACCATCATTATGGCCGGCCACTATATTAAAAGTGATCCATTAGACATGCAAGTCCCCCATGTCAATAGTTCATGCATTATTTGGCACTTTAAAATTCACCTATCACATTTTCAAGTCTTATCACATGAGTCCTATCTTATAAATTAAAACCTAATTGATAAAATCAAGGCACAACGTATTCACACATACAAATTCCAATTACAATAAGCACAGAATATAACATCTAATCATTTTTGTGACTCGATTTTGTGGTCCCGAAACCACTTTCTGATTAGGGTCACTATAGGGCTGTCACAATACACGTATTATAGTATGACACGACATGATATATTGCATGGGGATGGCTTTTATTATGACCGGAGGAAGTGTATTGTACTAGCTCTGCTGAAAATTGTTTAGTGTCAGAACCAAAGGTAATGACCGATTCTGACCAAAACGGAATAGTGGTTTTGAAACCACGAATCCGAGGTTGAAAGTAATTATTTTGATTAAGTTTTAGTGTTTATATTATGATTTCATAATTGTGTGAAAATTTCGTTGCGAAATTTTATCGATTGGGTGTTTAATTTGATATTTAGGACTAAATTGAAATAGGTAAAAAAATGTGTGTTCTAGTTCATAAAGTACTTGATTGAAATGGGGGTTTTAAGTAGAGGTCCTTAAATGGAAATTAGACCATTATACTTTATATGGACAAAAATTAGGACATGGATAGAATTTTAAGAAAGTTTAGTAGTAAGGGCATTTTGGTCATTTGTATTTTAAATGAAATAAAATGGGAAAAATAACACAAAAATGTGTTCATCTTCATTCAAGCTTGGCCGAAACTTACATGTTCTCCATAGCTAGGGTTTATGTTTAAATTTTTACCCATGAATGATATGCATGTATTTTGATGTTTGATGGTAGAATATGAATGTTTGAAGTTAGGAGAATGATCTTTTCTAAGCGATTTTTAGCGAAAACGAGCAAAACGGCATAATCGGTAAAAATACCTATTGTTCATAACTATGTGTTAGAGTGAGAATTTGATGTTGTCATAGAAGGGAAAAATGATCAGCATGTCATAAAACATAATAATAAGGGCTGAAATTAAATTCCCGAGCCTAGGGGCAAAATCATAACTTTGTAAAAGTTAGGGGGGTAAAAATATTTTTGCATAATGTGATTTTTGGATTGAAATAAATAGTATGAGTGTTAAATAAGCTAAATGTGTTGTTATAGATCAAGAAAGGCGTGGAATTAATCTCGAACGAGGGAAGGAAAAAGTTTTAGACTAAATTGCAAAATTTCTATATTTTGCACCGAGGTAAGTTTGTATGTAAACAATACATTAACTTCATTTACTTTTTTATATTTCAGCCTATTATATGTATTTTAGCTAATTTTGAAACATAAATCGATTATTGGAGGAATAAAAATAAGTAATAGAGAGAGAAATACCGGTTGAACATTCGGAAAGATTGAATAATATAGATGGAGCGTAACTAGGTCACATGTATGGTGCTGAGTGCTCATCATGTGTACAAGAAAGCTACGAGATACTATGTAGTAGCTAGGTCACATGTGTGATACGGGATGTATCCCATGTAGACAAGAGAGCTACGGGAGAGATAAATGTAGCTAGGTCGAATGTGTGATTCCAAGTGAAGGACACCATATAGACAAGAGAGTTACGAGATAAATTGGCTAGGTCACATGGGTGGTACTAAGTGTACACCATGTGTACAAGAGAGCTGAATTATATGAAATATGATAGTGGGGCAGTGTGCTGAAACCATCAAGTATCGAGGATTGATCCGAATTGTTCAATGGGATAATTTTACGTTGGCATTGTAATCATGGACTTATACTTGTGATGTATGAAATGTGGTGAAAATGAATTGTGATATGTTTGCTAAATGAGGTTAATACAAAGAAAGTGTGAAAGAGTGAATTTGCAATAATACTGTTTTGGACAATAGCAGCAACGTGACTTTGAAAAATCAAAAAAAAATAGTATAAATTTAATTAGAGGCTGAATGAGATATGAAATTAAATCTCAATGAGTCTATTTTCATATAAAAGAAACAGAGCAAGCAAAGAAACTCTATATTTTGAGATATTTATATTTGTGTGTGACTTGTTCAGATTGACTATGGGATCCCCTATTCTGACTTTGATAAATCATTACAAATTGTAAAAAAAATTATAGTTTATATTTATAGATTCCTTATTGAGTATAGTTTTGAATGAAACATGTTTCATCGCTATTTGAAATGTGTACTGGGAGAAACTCAACTCGTAGTGAACAGAGGTCAGATCAGTCAAGCTGTATAACAGGGGAAATTGTAACTAATAAAATCTACTAATTGGCTGGACTAAAAATTCTAGAAAAATAATTAGTAAGAATTTATATGAGCCTAGTTTCAGGAAAATTTTACGGATTTGAATTTTGAGTTTTGTAACTCGAGTTGTGATTTATTTAGTGAACATAACGCAGGAGAGACAGCTCAATCAAAGTGGAGTAAATATTGAAATTAAAAGTAGATACACTTGAGTTAATGTGTAAACATATTAGATTCTTTAATTATTATTTATATACTTACTTACTAAGCTATATAAGCTTACTTTCTTTTCTCTCTTTTGTCTCATAGTGTCGTCCAACATTGCTCGGGAGTTAAGGATCGTTGAAGATCTGCCACACAATCAATACTTTTGGGTATTTGAAATCAACGTTTCTTTTGAATTATGGCATGTATAGTAGGCTTCGTTATTTTGTTACGTGTCATAATTGCCTAGGTTTAAAATATTGGTTACATTATTTAACCAAATTATTTTGTATAAGCCATTAAAGTTGGCTAATATTGTTCAAGACATATATTATAATTATACATTATCTATTTGCATGACATATTTCTATTTCGGTTTCGTTTAATGGTATATATTATGAGCTGGTAATACCTCGTACCTTGTTTCGATGTGGAACACGGGTAAGGGGCGTTACATTTAGTGGTATCAGAGCTATGGTTTAGTCGGTTCTTGGACTAATATAGTGTGTGTAAAAGTCTAGCTATACATGCCATAAATATACTGTGATAGTGTGGTGACTCTTGATTATTCTAAATTGTGTTTTACTTTTAATATAGTAATGGATCCTAATGGGACTGCGGCTGATGATGCTGCTAGTAATACACCGGCTCCCGCACAAGGGACCGCGCCTGTAGAAAGTAGACCTGAGACATTGAGACAGGGAGATGAGGCTCGGGATGTCTTTCTCCAAATGATGAACAATTGGTATACTGAGTTTATTCGAGCAAACCCAAAATGCTCAACCTCCTCTACCCCCTCCCATTCCTCAGACGGTTCCTGTAGCTACTCAAGGCATAGATTTGGTAAGAATGAACAAGCCTCCGGTTGACAAGATTCGAAAACAAGGGTCCAAAGAGTTTAGAGCAAAGATAGATGATGATCCCGAGAAAGCAGAGTTCTGGCTTGAAAATTCCACCCGTGTATTTGATGAGCTCTCATGTAGACCCGAGGAGTGCTTAAAGTGTGCTGTATCACTTTTGAGAGATTCAGCCTACCACTGGTGGAAGACTTTGGTAGCAGTGGTTCCAAAAGAAAGGGTTACTTGGGATTTCTTCCAGGAAGAATTTAGAAAGATATACATAAGTCAGCGATTTATTGATAAAAAATGGAAGAAGTTCCTTGAATTGAAGGAGGGCAAGATGTCTGTGGCAGAGTATGAACGCAAATTTGTAAGGCTCAGCAAGTATGCCCAAGAATGTGTGTCCACTGAGGCCATTATGTGTAAAAGGTTTGAGGATGGGCTAAATGAGGGCATTAAAGTGTTTGTGGGAATTTTGGAGCTGAAAGAATTTGTAGTATTGGTTGACCGAGCTCTTAAAGCTGAAGAATTGAACAAAGAAAGAAGAAAATCTGCTATTAAGGCTCGAGATATCAGAAAGAGGCTGATAAGCAAGTAATTTCAATCTCAATTAAAGAGGTCCAAAGAGACAAACCCTCGAATGACAGTTTCACCTGGGGATTCACACAGAGATCGTGGTAGGGCATATTCGAGGTCTAAAGCTCAAGCTACTTCAGTGGCAAGTGTGGGTAATGTGCGATCTAGAAAGCCCGAATGTCAGCAATGTGGCAGGCAACATTTTGGTGAGTGTTGGGGAAATGAGTGAGCTTGTTTCAAGTGTGGTTCTCATGAGCATTTTATCAGAGACTGTCCGGAGAAAGTTAAAGAAGAAAAATTTCAGAGTGCTAGACAGAGTACTACTGCTAGCAGAGGTAGACCACCGAGAAATACTGGAGGTGGAGCTAGCAGTAAAACTATAATGAAAGATTTAGCAGCGAGATCAGAAGCTAGAGCGCCTGCTAAAGCTTATGCCATACGTGCCCGAGAGGATGCATCGTCTCCCGATATGATTACTGGTACATTTTCTCTCTATGATGCTATTGTTATTGCAATGATTGATCCCGGGTCTACTCATTCCTATGTTTGTATGAATTTAGTATCTAATAAAAAGTTACCTATTGAGTTTACTAAATTTATGATTAAAGTGTCAAACCCCTTAGGCCAATATGTGCTAGTTGATAAGGTTTGCAAGAATTACCCATTAATAATTCAAGGTCACTGTTTTCTGGCTAATCTGATGTTGTTACCATTTGATGAGTTTGACATTATTTCGGGAATGGACTGGTTAACATTGTATGATGCCAAGGTAGATTGTAAACAGAAAACACTAGAGTTGAAATATGAAAATGGTGAAACTCTATGGGTTGAAATAGATGAAGCAAATAAATTGCCTATGGCGATTTCGTACATGTCTGCACAGAAATACATGAGGAAATGATGTAAAGCTTATCTGGCATATGTAATGAATACTGAGCTATCTGAATTGAAGCTTGAATCAGTACCGATAGTCTGTGAATTTCCAGATGTATTTCCAGAGGAATTACCTGGATTGCCTCCGAACAGGGAGATAGAGTTTGCCATTGATTTGTTGCCGGGTACTGAACCGATCTCGATTTCTCCATATAGAATGGCTCTGATTGAATTAAAAGAACTGAAGGCTCAGTTGCAAGAGTTAACAGACAAGGGATTTGTGAGACCGAGTTTCTCTCCTTGGGGTGCTCCCGTATTGTTCGTAAAGAAGAAAGATGGCTCAATGAGGCTTTGCATTGATTACCGTCAGCTCAACAAGGTGACTATAAAGAACAAGTACCCGTTGCCGAGGATTGATGATTTATTCGATCAGTTAAAGGGGGCCATAGTGTTTTCAAAGATTGATTTGAGGTTCGGTTACTACCAGTTGAGAGTTAAGGAGTCGGATGTGCCGAAAACTGTCTTTAGGACAAGGTATGGACATTATGAGTTCCTTGTGATGCCTTTCGGCCTAACAAATGCTCTAGCTATATTTATGGACTTGATGAACCGAATCTTTCGGCCATATTTAGATAAGTTTGTAGTAGTGTTTATAGATGACATTCTAATTTATTCTCGGGATGAATCTTAGCACGCCGAACACTTGAGAACCATATTGCAAATCTTGAGAGAAAAGAAATTGTTTGCTAAGTTTAATAAAAGTGAGTTCTGGCTTCGTGAAGTCGGATTTTTGGGACATATAGTCTCAGGTGATCGTATTCGGGTGGATCCGAGCAAGATTTTCGCAATCGTTGATTGGAAACCGCCAAAGAATGTATCCGAGGTTAGAAGCTTTTTAGGCTTGGCCGGGTATTATAGACGTTTGGTCAAGGGATTTTCGATGATTGCCTCTCCTATGACTATGTTGCTGCAAAAGAATGTTAAGTTTGAATGGACTGATAAATGTCAGCCGAGTTTTGAAAGGCTAAAAGCACGATTGACTGAAGCACCAATTTTAGTACAGCCCGAGCCAGGGAAGGAGTTCGTAATTTATAGTGATGCATCATTGACAGGCCTTGGATGTGTACTAATGCAAGAGGGTAAAGTGGTAGCTTATGCCTCGAGACAGTTAAAGCCGCATGAGAAGAACTATCCTACACATGATTTGGAATTGGCCGCTATTGTCTTTGCCTTGAAGATTTGGCGACATTATTTGTATGGTGAAAAATGCCGAATTTGTACTGATCACAAAAGTTTGAAGTATTTAATGAATCAAAAGGATTTGAATCTACGACAGCGGAGATGGCTTGAATTATTGAAGGATTATGAGTTAATGATTAATTATCATCCGGGAAAAGTGAATGTAGTTGCTGACGCTTTAAGCAGGAAATCTCATTTTACTTTGAGAGCCATGAATACGGGGTTAGCATTGTCTGATGATGGATCAATCTTAGCAAAGATGAGGGCTAAACCGTTATTTCTCCATCTAATTTGTGATGCTCAAAAGAATGATAGTGAGTTACAAAACAAGAGAACTCAGTGCGAATCGGGTTAAGACTCAGATTTTGAGTTGGACCGGATGACTGTTTGATGTTTCGAGATAGGATATGTGTACCGAAAAATGATGAATTGATTTAGAAAATATTACATGAGGCACACAGTGGTTGTTTGTTGGTTCACCCTGGTAGCACAAAAATGTATAATGATTTAAAGAAGTTATATTGGTGGCCAGGCATGAAAAGGAACATTTCTGAATTTGTAACCAAGTGTTTGATCTGTCAACAAGTAAAAGCTGAGCATCAAGTGCCTTCAGGATTACTCCAACCGGTAATGGTGCCTGAGTGGAAATGGGATAGGATTACCATGGATTTTGTAACCGGTTTGCCTCTGACTCCTAAAAAGAAGGATGCTGTCTGGGTAGTGGTTGATAGGTTAACAAAGGCGGCTCACTTTATACCGGTACGTACCAATTACTCACTTGAAAAATTAGCTGAATTATATATTGCTGAATTTGTGAGGTTACACGGGGTACCTATGTCTATAATATCAGATAGAGATCCGAGGTTTACCTCGAGATTCTGGAAAAAGTTAAAAGAAGCATTGGGTACAAAATTGAACTTTAGTACCGCATTTCACCCACAAACAGATGGTTAGTCGGAAAGAGTAATCTAAGTACTCGAAGATATGCTTAGATGCTGTGTTTTAGAATTTGAAGGCAGTTGGGAGAAATATCTATCTTTGGTTGAATTTACCTACAATAATAGTTTTCAGTTAAGTATACAGATGGCACCGTACGAAGCCTTGTGTGGTCGCAAGTGTCGGACTCCTTTATATTGGACCAAACTTAGTGAGAAACAGATTCACGGAGTTGATCTAGTTAAAGAAACCGAATAGAAAGTAAAAGCAATTCGTGATTGCTTGAAAGCTGCTTCAGATTGACAAAAGTCATATGCAGATTTAAAAAGAAAAGAGATTGAATTCCAGGTAGGTGATAAAGTGTTCTTGAAGGTGTCACCATGGAAGAAGATTCTGAGATTTAGTCGAAAAGGAAAGTTGAGTCCGCGTTTTATTGGGCGGTACGAGATTACTAAGAGAATTGGACCAGTGGCATATTGGTTGGCCTTACCGGTAGAGTTAGAAAAATTTCATAACGTGTTTCATGTATCAATGTTGCGACGTTATCGTTCTGATCCTTCACATGTGATTTCTCCAACAGAAATTGAGATTCGATCGGACTTGACCTATGATGAGGAATCGATTAAGATTTTGGCTCGAGAAGTAAAACAGTTGAAAAAGAAAAGTATAGCTTTAGTGAAAATGTTATGGCAAAGACATGGAGTAGAAGAAGCTACGTGGGAACCGGAGGAAGCCATGAGAAAATAGTACCCAAATCTCTTTACCAGTAAGATTTTCAGAGACGAAAATCCCTAAAGGGGGGGAGAGTTGTAACAGCCTGATTTAGGGCCAAAATGGAATAGTGGTTTTGAAACCACGAATCCGAGGTTGAAAGAAATTATTTTGATTAAGTTTTAGTGTTTATATTATGATTTCATAATTGTGTGAAAATTTTGTTGCGAAATTTTATCGATTGGGTGTTTAATTTGATATTTAGGACTAAATTAAAATAGGTAAAAAAATGTGTGTTCTAGTTTATAAAGTACTTGATTGAAATGGGGGTTTTAAGTAGAGGTCCTTAAATGGCAATTAGACCATTATACTTTCTATGGACAAAAATTAGGACATGGATGGAATTCTAAGAAAGTTTAGAAGTAAGGGCATTTTGGTCATTTGTATATTAAATGAAATAAAATGGGAAAAATAACACAAAAATGTGTTCATCTTCATTCAACCTTGGCCGAAACTTACATGTTCTCCATAGCTAGGGTTTATGTTTAAAATTTTACCCATGAATGATATGCATGTATTTTGATGTTTGATGGTAGAATATGAATGTTTGAAGTTAGGAGAACGATCTTTTCTAAGCGACTTTTCACGAAAACGAGCAAAACGGCAAAATCGGTAAAAATACCTATTGTTCATAACTATGCGTTAGAGTGAGAATTTGATGTTGTCATAGAAGGGAAAAATGATCAGCATGTCACAAAACATAATAATAAGGGATGAAATTAAATTCCCCAGCCTAGGGGCAAAATCGTAATTTTGTAAAAGTTAGGGGGCAAAAATGTAATTTTTGCATAATGTGATTTTTGGATTGAAATAAATAGTATCAGTGTTAAATGAGCTAAATGTGTTGTTATAGATCAAGAAAGGCGTGGAATCGATCTCGAATGGGGGAAGGAAAAGGTTTTGGACTAAATTGCAAAACTTCTATATTTTGCACCGAGGTAAGTTTGTATGTAAACAATACATTAACTTTATTTACATTTTTATATTTCAGCCTATTATATGTATTTTAGCTAATTTTGAAACATAAATCGATTATTGGAGGAATGGAAATAAGTAATAGAGAGAGAAATCCCGGTTGAACATTCGGAAAGATTGAATAATATAGATGGAGCGTAGCTAGGTCACATGTATGGTGCTGAGTGCACATCATGTGTACAAGAAAGCTACGAGATACTATGTAGTAGCTAGGTCATATGTGTGATACGGGATGTATCCCATATAGACAAGAGAGCTACGGGAGAGATAAATGTAGCTAGGTCGCATGTGTGATTCCAGGTGAAGGACACCATGTAGACAAGAGAGTTACGAGATAAATTGGCTAGGTCACATGGGTGGTACTAAGTGTACACCATGTGTACAAGAGAGCCGAATTATATGAAATATGATAGTGGGGCAGTGTGCTGAAACCATCAAGTATTGAGGATTGATCCGAATTGTTCAAAGGGATAATTTTACGTTGGCATTGTAATCATGGACTTATACTTGTGATGTATGAAATATGGTGAAAATGAATTGTGGTATGTATACTAAGTGAGGTTAATACAAAGAAAGTGTGAATGAGTAAATTTGCAATAATACTATTTTGGACAGTAGTAGTGATGTGACTTTGAAAAATCACCAAAAATAGTATAAATTTAATTAGAGGCTGAATGAGATATGAAATTAAATCTCAATGAGTCTATTTTCATATAAAAGAAATAGAGCAAGCAAAGGAACTCTATATTTTGAGATATTTATATTTGTGTGTGACTTGTTCAGATTGACTATGTGATCCCCTATTTTGACTTCGA